>NW_026598300.1:0-144585 GCF_029784155.1 Uranotaenia lowii | reverse complement strand
AAAATCGGATCTCGTGTGTTGCAACACAAATTACACACAATTATCACTACCATGAACTTTTTTCAAAATTTTGGACGGTTCGAGCAAAAAAGTAACGTATTCAACCAAGAAAACACAAATTTGTTGAAAATTTCCTGAGAAATCAAAGGGAAATTCTACCGTCCCCACTTACCCCATAAAGCGGGGTAAGTGAAGACACCAGCAGTCCATAACTATTCACGTGATAACTTTTTTCGCTTTTCGTTTATCAAGCTCGTCTCTTCAGCATTTGTAAACAACATGTTCAGCATCACATTGAACGCGATTTTATCAAAATTGATCCACTGCTGATTTTTTAATGATTTTTCAAAGTTGAACTATACGAAAAACCGTCCCCACTTACCCCGGTGTACCTTATATGAACTTTTCATTTACCGTGGTTGAATTAAAAGGAATCTTTCGATTGCTTTGATTCAACCAATAAAATGATTGAATGATGCAAACAAAACAGTTTCATGAAAGCACACTTTATGCTTCAGCTCGTCTTCTTATTTTGTTTGAAATTAAAAAAAAAAACAGTTTTGTTGTTGCTTCAAATTCTCCATTCTAAAAACTGAAACACAATCATTGCTTCAGAATAAATAAGCTTTCAGCGCTGTTGTGCGAACGTTTAAGTTGATAACGCACCTGATAAGAGTAAGCTGGGCGATTGAGTGTATTATTTCGGAAAACACAAAAAAGGTCGCTGATTTGACAACAAAGTAAAGGTCATTTAACGCAATTGAAGTGAGGAAACCAGAACTGTTTTCTCTGATTTTGACTGTATTCTAACATTATTGCATGAAGCAGAGTAAAAGTTGAATTTTTAAGACTCTATTCTTAAACGTTAGTTTATGGTTAGGTTCGACTGAACTGTATTAGTAAACAGTAATTGTACTCCCTATGTATGTTTGTGAGGAAAATCTAGGTTCAATGCTTGTTGTTGTCAGTAGCAAGCAGTTCATCACTATCACAACTTGGCTCGGTACATTTAACTTAGGGGTTACGCGGCTGATCTCATCATGAATTATGAGTCACTACAGTTAGGCGCAGAGAAAAAAAAAACAAAGCCATAGATCATTTAGGTATTTTTGCCGATCTTTCTTTCAGGGTTATGACTTGTTGAAGAACTTTTGAATCCCATATATTTGGTAGCATGGTGATGAAAATGATTGCGGAAAAAAAAGTTACGTGGACATTTTCATAATTGAGAATTGATTGTTGTCATCCTAGGCCTTTAATGAAATTCTTCATATTTGTTATCAAACCAACATGAACATCAAAAATCATGACGTTCTTCGATTAAAACGTCCAGATGACGACGACGAACATCGATCCTGCAACTGGCTTTGGAGTCCTTCAGTTGTGGTAGTGATAGTTAGTTCAACAGCATTGAAAACACGAGTGGTCCAAAACCTCTTCCATGTGGTACACCAGGATTTCATACAAAGAAAATGCCAAATTTGCATTGGTTTGTTGTTTGTAATAACAAATTTTTCCCGAAACATTTATAAATTCACAATTTACAAATTAAATAAAGCGAAGTCAAATCGTTCTACTTAAATTTGGCCTCTTGTTTCAGGCTTGATTGGCATTGTCACTCTTACCCGTGCCTTACTGTCGCGAACTATTCGACCCATAAAACTAACACAATCGTTTCGATTGATTTGATTAAATCGGCAAAGTCATTCAGAGGCAGAGAGCAAAAAAACTAGGCACTTAAACCGAAACGATATCTACTTTCATTTCCGCTCGATTCACCGCGGTGGGCTTGCAATTGTCAATCCATTCAAACCCTCACACGCGGGAAAGCAGCTGGTTGTCGTTTCTTTCTTTTTTTAATTACCTTTTCTGTACCTTTCTAGGTGTGTGCAGGAAACCTCGTTCAAGGAAAAGGCAGGTAAATGTACGGCACCGATGCCATTTTTATCGAAAAGCGTCCATCATCGCCATCAAGACAAAATCGCTCTGCTGCTGGTAATAAAATTGACTAAATGCCAGCCAGCCAAAAGCTGGAAAGGCTATTTCTTTCCGATGTTGTCGATTCAATTCTCGAAATGGAAACTATTTGGTACCCAAGTCGGGTTGGCGTTTAGTTAGTGGCTGGCCAAACCGAGTGGAATTATTTTGAAAACATTTGTTCAACAGAGAGGGAGAAACCGAAACGCATCTGCTGCGGACACGCGCTTCCACAATCGACGAAAAAATTCATTCCAAAAACGGGCCTATCCGAACATTTGTTTGGGTGTTCAATGCACGTTTTTCCAGCGCAGTTGAAAAGGTGATTGGTTTGGTGTTTTTCCTATTTCCTTTATTTTTTTTTTTGAATACCCTGCCTGGCTCTGAACGAATGAAACGATCGAAGGGATCGGACAGCCAGCAGATATATATAAACAAACAACTAGCTTATCCATTACTCAATTGAAACGATGATGGCCTCTTCCCGGGAAGGAAAATAAACTCACGGTCGATTGATATTGTACATAGAAACATTGCGGTTTAGTTACCCCGCAGCTGTCTTCCGTACAGACAAACATATTTATACCATACCAAACCCAAATAGAAGGCGATGATTTTTCAATCAAAAGTTATCCAGCCTACTAGACACGATTCGAACCATACTAAATTTGAAAAAAAGTATCCATTTCACAGAAACGAGGAAGATTTTCTCATTTCTCTCGAAGGATCTGAGAAATAAGTGGATACTCCTCATAATTTTGTTTGTTAAATTATAATGCATGTGATAAAAAAAAACAACGAAAATTGTGCTGTTCCACGCCTGCTACTTCGGTAGAACAAGAAGAATACTATCCAAACATACCGGATGAATAAAAGATAAATTTCGAGTGTAAGTGACGGAAAAGATGCAAAAATTGATTTGTAAAAATATGGAATTATTTTCTTTTGTTGATTGAGTTTATTGAATTTATTGACACTCTCAGTAAAACTATTTCGTAAATTAATGTTTACATTTAATGTAACCAAAAGTTCAACAGGACGGATTCTTAAATGCTTATTCTGCTTAGCTGAAAGTTTAAGTTCTTATCGGTACTTTCAAAGTCCATAAAAGAAGCTGAGTAGAAGGCTATTCAGCCTCCACATGAGACCTTGAACAAAAAGATTCATAAAAAACAGAAAATGAATTTTATACTTGCTTAGAAATTTTAAACCCTTGATAATCTGACCCTGAACCAACAAGGTGAGAACCAAACACGCCACCATGGCCAATGTTTTGATTTTTCAAAGTAGGCATAGCTAAAAAATGTTAACATTAGTATTCATCAAATGATGCATCCACTTTTTCCAAAACAAACCCGGAGAAATGCAAATTGTAAGTGAGGAAAATAAGTTTGATGTTGATTTTATGTTACCTTATTTTTTTTCAAATTTAAGGTTTTAAAAAATTGGTTTCAAGTGTTTTTAACTCCTTCTATTATTAAAAAAAAAAAGATTTATTTATGATTAACATTTGTTGTTGTTGATGTTGTTGCGAAAGCTGCACATATATTCAGTTTTTTTATTGTGAATTTTAACATTTAATCACTAATGATTTAAAAATGTACCATTAGACTGAGTCGATTTTTGATAAAAATGACAAAAATGACAAAAATGACAAAAATGACAAAAATGACAAAAATGACAAAAATGACAAAAATGACAAAAATGACAAAAATGACAAAAATGACAAAAATGACAAAAATGACAAAAATGACAAAAATGACAAAAATGACAAAAATGACAAAAATGACAAAAATGACAAAAATGACAAAAATGACAAAAATGACAAAAATGACAAAAATGACAAAAATGACAAAAATGACAAAAATGACAAAAATGACAAAAATGACAAAAATGACAAAAATGACAAAAATGACAAAAATGACAAAAATGACAAAAATGACAAAAATGACGAAAATGACAAAAATGACAAAAATGACAAAAATGACAAAAATGACAAAAATGACAAAAATGACAAAAATAACAAAAATGACAAAAATGACAAAAATGACAAAAATGACAAAAATGACAAAAATGACAAAAATGACAAAAATGACAAAAATGACAAAAATGACAAAAATGACAAAAATGACAAAAATGACAAAAATGACAAAAATGACAAAAATGACAAAAATGACAAAAATGACAAAAATGACAAAAATGACAAAAATGACAAAAATGATAAAAATGATAAAAATGACAAAAATGACAAAAATGACAAAAATGACAAAAATGACAAAAATGACAAAAATGACAAAAATGACAAAAATGACAAAAATGACAAAAATGACAAAAATGACAAAAATGACAAAAATGACAAAAATGACAAAAATGACAAAAATGACAAAAATGACAAAAATGACAAAAATGACAAAAATGACAAAAATGACAAAAATGACAAAAATGACAAAAATGACAAAAATGACAAAAATGACAAAAATGACAAAAATGACAAAAATGACAAAAATGACAAAAATGACAAAAATGACAAAAATGACAAAAATGACAAAAATGACAAAAATGACAAAAATGACAAAAATGACAAAAATGACAAAAATGACAAAAATGACAAAAATGACAAAAATGACAAAAATGACAAAAATGACAAAAATGACAAAAATGACAAAAATGACAAAAATGACAAAAATGACAAAAATGACAAAAATGACAAAAATGACAAAAATGACAAAAATGACAAAAATGACAAAAATGACAAAAATGACAAAAATGACAAAAATGACAAAAATGACAAAAATGACAAAAATGACAAAAATGACAAAAATGACAAAAATGACAAAAATGACAAAAATGACAAAAATGACAAAAATGACAAAAATGACAAAAATGACAAAAATGACAAAAATGACAAAAATGACAAAAATGACAAAAATGACAAAAATGACAAAAATGACAAAAATGACAAGAATGACAAAAATGACAAAAATGACAAAAATGACAAAAATGACAAAAATGACAAAAATGACAAAAATGACAAAAATGACAAAAATGACAAAAATGACAAAAATGACAAAAATGACAAAAATGACAAAAATGACAAAAATGACAAAAATGACAAAAATGACAAAAATGACAAAAATGACAAAAATGACAAAAATGACAAAAATGACAAAAAAGACAAAAATGACAAAAATGACAAAAATGACAAAAATGACAAAAATGACAAAAATGACAAAAATGACAAAAATGACAAAAATGACAAAAATGACAAAAATGACAAAAATGACAAAAATGACAAAAATGACAAAAATGACAAAAATGACAAAAATGACAAAAATGACAAAAATTACAAAAATTACAAAAATGACAAAAATGACAAAAATGACAAAAATGACGAAAGTAGCAAAGTTTACAAATTATGCAAAAATTACAAAAATTAAAGTATATCAAATATGACAATGAATGAAAAAAGTTTAAATGTCTAGAGATGTTTAGAATAGTCTATAACTGTCAAATTTTCCAATAGTCCGGCTCCGGCAATAAAGTGTAGCGAAACTTCTTATACGGAACTATGCCGGCGTCACAAACCATTCATAGCCTACTTGGACGGTGAGTGATGACGGATACGCGCTTCGTCGTTTGACATTTGACTAACGCCAAATCATTAAGAACCGAAACGTATATGCCTGTGTACATAATTGCCGTCGCCTGCCGAATGTCTGTCGCTCATGGCAACCGACCGATAACAGTGGTGAAACAGAAGTCAACAAAAACAACAACTACGATCCTCGCAAAAAGGAGCTAGCTGGGGTGAATGTTTCGTTTAATGGCACCCAGCATTCGTTGATGGTTGCTTGCCAAAATTGGAAAAGTGCAAAACTCTTTAATTGACTTCAATATTTGTGGACGACTGAGTATTTTGATGTCACCCGACTTGGGTGCCAACTTTAAATGGCTCCAATAATTCCGCCGTAATGTGACCGCTGAGGAATTCGCAATATTCACTTTTTGTTGAAATTTCCGTTGAAAGTTTCGAGAAATTTACCGACGACGACGTTGGGCTGAGTCAATCTTACCGCGGTGCCTGTTCGAGGAAAAGATCGCACAGGTGATTTCACCTTGGCAAGGTAACGCCCGTGGAGTTTGTCAATGGCAGACAGAAAGACAGACACAGTCCATGATACGACCTGCCCTGCGAGGACTTAGCCAGCACGACCTTGATTCGGCTGGAGCTTCACCAACCAACCTGGGCGGGAGTTTGTTTTCTCTTTCTCGAGAACTTCTTCGCTGTTGTTGGTGCTTGCTTCCGAGAACCGGTTCCTTGATAGTCTTGCAGGGAGTCGAGGCTATCACTCATTCCCCAGCGAGCGGCTCAGGTTTTGTATGTCAGTTGTCTGATGCTTGTTTGCTGGCAACTCTACAAATGGCGGTTGCTATCAAGTTAATTGATCGTTAGGTTAGTATTCGCGCTGGAACAATTACGCAAAACAGTTAATTGAAGCAAGCACATTGTCCTAGAGAGCTTCATGACGTACTTTGTTCGTATCGTTTTTGACGTTAAGTTAGTAGGCCTCGACAGTTAGTAATAAATACAACACTGAACAAAATTTATGATTAAACTTGTAATGTAACAGATTTTTTACGTCTGGTACTCGAAAATCCTTCAAATCAAAGATCCATAACCAGCAATAAAAACAAAAATATATTGAAATCAATCAGCTAAATTAGTTTTATTGTTTCTTTTCAGGAACAAGTTTGACCACAGGCTTGAACTCAGGAATATCTGGCATGGTGAAGTATTTCCTAGTGACACCAATTGAACTCAACTAACAGCAGAAGCAGCACCAAAATGAGTCTCGTGAAGCCGACCGGACCCGAAGGATTTGCGACGATTCGCACCAGGGGACTTGCCCGAAGCACCAGCCGATCGGAACAGCTGGCCAGTGCGAGGCGAAGTACCGGATCATCGGGGCCGCTATACGAGAACGCCGGTTCCGCAACCAATGGCAGTGGCCTCGGCTACAACAAGAGTTCCTCCGCTTCGCTGATTTGTGTTCCGCCGCCGGTTCCACCGAGAACCAGCTCTGAGCTGTCGAAAGTAATGCCCGTCCCCCCGAAGCGAAGTTCCCTCGAGGACAAAAACGAAGACGACCTGTACGCAACGGCAACGCTCACTTACGAAACGTTCAAGCCGCTCAAAAGTACTCTTCTCAAGGACATCGATGATCTCGATTACGTCAACTTGACGCAATCCAGCATGGAAAATCTATCGTACGACTTTGAAATGCCGTCGCTCAAAAGCCCCCAGTACATTACCGAGCTCAAATTTATTCAATCGAAATCGTCCGAGAACGGAAACAGTTTATTCCCAAGGCCCGAGAGTCCCCCGTATGGCAAACTAAGGAACAGCTATCGTTCGTCAACGCCCGAAAGTGTTGACAATTGTTCCTCGGGATCGTCAACTTATTCGAACCCTCTGCCAGGGAGTGGTAAGGCAAGCAGCCTTAGTGGATTCCTAGTTCCCATGGAAGACACGGTATCCTTCAAACCCTCGATCCCACCGAAACAATCCAACTCGATCCAGTATCGAAAGTCCTACTCCAACTCCCGATCGGAGATCATCTACGAAGAGCCAAAGAGATTCCTTCCCCTCAACAATGGCAGTCAATCGAGCGATACCGATTCCGGCTACGACGGCAGCTACTCCAAAGTACACAAAAGTGCCGAACTGCTCAACGTTCTGCCGCAGGACGATCCGCAACAAACATCCGGCGGCAGACGGTCCCGTGGTTATTCCACGTTGGGACATCCGCGGATGGATGTCCGCAATGGTGGAATCGGCGGCAGCGAAAGCAAATCCACCACATCCCTGAACGATGCTCACCTTCTGCGGAGCTCCTCCGGAACCACGACGGAACAGCAGCTGCTCGAACAGCAAAAAGTCGGCAGCCAGTCAGCTCTCCGGAATAAGCCCATTATTCCCTGGTACGAGCTGGCCATCCGGAAGGACAACCGCCAGAGCTGTCCACCATTGCAGGTGAGTTTCAAAAGAAAAGAAAAACATGCCATGAAGAGTTAAAGTTATCTATTGAAAAGAAGCGACCTCAATCGATTCCCTTGAGGAACATCGATTTTGCAATATACTTTTACAACTGGGTATTTTTTGATTATCTGACGGGTTTGCGACTTGGGTCTTTCGATCTTCCCAAAATTGAAAATTGGGTTTATAATTACGACTTTTGTATATTTACATATTTCTAAAAAAAAAGTTTTTCGAGTTACATCCGATTGAATTTATTGTAAACTAGCTGACCCGTTGTGCTTTGCTACACCTTCCGGAAATAAATGTAATTTGTAAAAATTTATTCAAATTTAGATTTTAGAGATCATTTATTAAATCAAACTTCATCATACTTCAGAACCAACAACTTTGAAATGAGAGCTGCAGCTGCAGTTCTGAATTGCAATTCAAAGATGGTATATATTATTTACTGAAACTTGATTTCTAAACTCTTTTTTCCAGATCTGAAATTTGTACTCTGTACTCAAAATAACCTTTTTAAATATGGTCCCTTCTTTGAAAAGCTCTTTATCTTAAATTTACATGGGAGCTCTCCCATCTTTTTCAATTTTGTCCCCCACTGCTTGAAGAAGGTAGGCAAATTTAACCGGCTCAATACCCAAACAGCACTTATCATGGTAATGAAAAATATATTAAATTAGTTATGTTTTAAATACAGTGCAAATTTTTTTTTTAAATAAACTTACTACGGTAAACATATAAATATTTAAAAAAAATACCAGTTGCATCACTAAATAAGTTCTCAGCGTTTTTTTATTTTCTTTTTGAAAGTCAAATATTCAAAAATGTTGGCAAAAACAAATTTCTAAGTTTACATTTGTCTCGTATATTGGGGCAAGTCTCAATGCAAAGCTTTTTTACAGATGCGTCAGAGTAATGGCTTTAAAATGGATTTAATACGAATTCCTGATTTTGTTCTATCAAGTTTCACTGATCGATCTGCAGTATTCCTGCAATATAAATTTATGTTGGTTACTCCACTTTTAACGAATGCTGTTCAATATCCGCTGGACTTTCAATATTCGGAATACCCCTTCTGGTCTTTCCAACATTTTGAATAATTTTGCAAATGAATTTCTTAAAAGTTCGACGTTTGTCCTTGCCCCACCGTGTAAGTTGACAGAAGGGAATATTGTTTTTAACACTTTAAGGGTAAACTAAAAATTTCTTTTAAAAATTTTGCGTCCAGTTGAATATCAGTTCTAACTAAAGTCTCGCTTTTCAAAAACGAAGCGGATCAAAAGTCTCTTTTATGCAGCCATGTAACACAAAAACACTTTTCATGTTAAGTACGTATTTGAATTGGTATGTAAGCAAAAAGTACGATGGTTTTTTCAGAATTATTTAAAATAAAAAGCTCCCATTTTCATTTCTAAATTCGTTCCAGTTGTGTATTTGGGCCGAAGTAACAATTTCTAGAAGAAAACATAATTTTCAATTTTTTTTAACAGAAAAAGTTGAACGTTTGAACATGTTCTAATGTTCCTTGAATGAAAAGTCAAATGCTGCCTACATTAACACGAACTAAATATTGAAGTATTTTTGCAAATCTTTCAGTTGGTTTTGATTCGATTGATAAAATATCAATCCGTGTCATATCTAGGCGTCATTTATCACTACGTGCTGTGTACAAATCAAATAAGCAAGAAAAAAACACATCTAGGTTGCATATCGCCCCACGTGTTTGAGAAACAGGTGCCTTATTGTTAAATTTTCCAGCAATCAATGAACAGTGTGCTTTGGTTACTATCTTCTTGCAACGACGTTTGTTCGCCCATGGAGACGAAAAACAAACCCCTCAAAGAAAATATGCTTGGTTGAGAAATACGCGCCAAAATATTCCTACTGATCAGTATGCTATGCCTGGGTTACTTTCCTTTGGCTCGCGACGCCTCGACCATAGAGACGAAAAACAAACCGCCCAAAGGAAAAAAAAATCTCAAGAAAATGGATGTCATGACTTTAATTTGTTTCGAAAAACTACAAATTTTGTATGGAAGACCCCCTTCCCTTAAGTCGGATGGAAATTTGACTATTACAGAAACCATCCCCGGCCTCAAAAACCCTCAGATGCCAATTTTGACGATGATCGGTTCAGTAGTTTCCGAGTCTATAGGGAACAGACAGACAGACAAACATTCATTTTTATATATATAGATAAAGTAAAACCATATTTCATAGGCCCATTATTTTTCAACGGAAGTCGTAAATTGGAAATCGAATACAATAGTACAAAATCGTACGAAACTACGAAACGTAAATTGTTAATAAGCTTTAATTAAATAGTGTCTAAAAATATCGTCTGCATTCCGAAAAATTCTGCGAAAATATCATTGTATTGCCCAATTTATGATGCAACTTTCATCTGAAGACGCCAACGTGGGTCATTAACTATTTTAAGAGTTATGTGAGAAATAATGACCATAAATCGCTTTGTTTGCACTGGAAACAAACAACGATCGAAAAATTGCACTCACATATGCAAGTAGCACGCGCGGTACCTTAACACACAGACACAATTTAAAGTTTTTACAATATTTAATGTTAAAAATCATTACGCAAAATTTGTATGCATTTTATTTCAAAATTTTACCAAATTTCAATGCGTTTTGATGTTATTTTTTTAGCTTTCCGTTGAAAGATAATAGAGTTATGTAGCTTTGAAATTTGGTTTTATTTTAACACAAAAAAAATCTAATCTTATTCCAAAAATATAAATATTAAAAATCTGAAAAAATACATATGTTTTCAAGTCGTAAAAATGAACCCAATTTTCAATTTGGAGGAAGATTTTAAGACTCCCGACGCAAATGGTCAAATAATTAAAATAAATCCAACTTTCAAAATAAAAATCAGATTTCCAAAAAATCACGATAAGGCCTGCCGTTTAAGATTGAAGATTCAAACTTCAGATTTTAGATTAGAATATACATTTCAAAGCGGTTTCCACTTTGTGGTCCATCGAACCAGAACCAGTGGTCGGTAACCTGCGGCTCTTTGAATGATAAGCTGCGGCTCTTCCGCTCCCTGTGCAGTTTTTTTTTTTTAAATCGTGCCAAACCGATAATTGAGTCATGAGGTTTTTTTTTATAGGTCCATGATAAAAAAAAAAATATTAAGATCGCAATTCTCGGCTTGACCAAGCCAAAACGTGAATATTTTCAAGTAATTTCAACACGAAAATTAAGCTGTGGGGATTGTTTTTTAGCTATTCGACAATTTGGGCCGGGGGTTCTTAGGTCTATCCAAAATTGTTTTCATTTTTAACAGTTAAAAATACATGAATTTGTTCAGATTTCTCAAATCTATATTTTTCGGTTTTTTTTTTTGTAAATAATATAAAATCTGATTTCAAAGCTACCGACCATTGCCATTTTTCAACAGAAATCAACAAATAGCACATCAAAACGCGTTAAAATTTCACCAATTTTTCAAATAAATATTTGAAAATTTAGCCCAATTTATGATGGAACTTTCATCTCAAGACACCAAAGTAGGCAATAACCCCTTTAAGGGTTATGAAAGAAATATTGACTTTAAATTTGTTTTTTTTGCATAAAAAACAAACAATGGTCGAACAACTACTGTTAAAGTCTTCTAAATCAGAAGTCATGAGATCGAATCTCGGTCACGGAATACATAGTACTCTTTCTGTAGGTTAGTGGTTTTAGCATTTGTAAGATGCTAGCCATCATGTCCTTGAAAGATGTACGCCTTAGAATTAAGTAAAGTTAGATCTCTTCAAAGAAACATAAAGATTCACTGAGATCCTATATGTGTGTGTTCGTTTTTTGAACTGCACATACATGAGAACATATTTCGTAGTCAGTGTTTTTCTACCTCACTCGCTCACACTGTCAAACCTGACGTCCATTTACAGATCAAATCTGGGGCACTATCGATTCAAAACTGAGCGCATAAACGAAAAAAGTGACGCTGTCGTCGGCTTTGAAGGTTGCATTTATTGGGGAAAACCCTCACTCATCATTTTCCCTAACTGCGATATTTGAAAGCTACATTTACTCGCGACCAATCACTACAACCTCGATGGAAGCGAGGTGTGTGTGTATATATAGGAGGTGTTACCGAATATGAAATTCCCGATTCAGCCATTTTGGCTATTTAGGCTATGCAACTGCGGAACTCATGGATTTGTTTACAAACAAACCACGGACAAGCTGAGCAAATAATCTTATGTTATAGGGCTCATTGAGAGCCCCGCTCACTCCTCGCCTACTTACTGTGAAAGTCGGAGAACCTCGTGTTTCAAAAAACCTTGGATGGAAGTGTTATCTGACGCTTACTGAAGTGCTAAGCCTATCGATAGATTAATTTACGACATTTCTATTATTTGATACATCAGGATGTGTTGTTATTTATAGATCATTGTTTGAATTATTATCTTTGAACTTTTATTGACCCCAAATTGCTAGTGAAATACTTCGGGAGACTTATTGTTATTTTCGCTACCAAACATCGCTCCTCATATTTTGGAATTTTTCTTCTGATAGTAAGAAATTTATTGAAAACGTAGGTTTCAATAGTGGAATAGAGTTACCCAGCAAATATTTAAGATGGTTTATCGCAGGAACAACGGAATTATCCAAAAAATTGTACCAGATGAAATTTACCAAGATAGCATATAGCTATAAAAGTGTAGACGATATATCAACAATAACAAGCCCCACAATATGCAAAATAAACGATTTTAAGTAATTTGAGTAGAACGAAAAAATATTTCCTCGACCGAGATATGAATTCCAGTCCTCCAAGTTCGCAGTCTGGTATCTTACCACGATATCAACTCATCAGTTGATATGATCCACGCTATAGCTATAGGTGAGATTTTCTTTTTACGAACCGGTCAAAGGAAGAAAAAGATCGGATAGAGTTTCAATCGATGGACCGCCCATTTATCGTAAATCAGTTCACTCAAATCGAAAATGTCGAATTACCATATACCCAACTTTTTAGAGACATATTTACGAATTGACTAAACTGCTATCCGACTTAACTATTTTTGGGCAAAGCTTGTCGTAAATGAATGATAGAAAATTACTCAATACCAACTTGTTTACGATGGTTATTGAAAATATATTAATAATCGATTTGGATTATCTATGACGATTTCATGTTAGCTGAATATCTTTATTCAGGTTTGTTCGTTAAGTCCTTAAACAACTACCCATTACACTAGCGATTCAGAAACAATACGTCGATTGATTTTCTACGACTTTCGAGCGAATCTAATCCGACCAACATGCACACGGCACGATAATCCGGCATTGTCTCTTGCCATCCAAGGTTTGTAAGTGCGTATCTGAGGAATTTTTTTTGGACTCTTTCTAATCTTTTAATGTGGACGTTGTACCTAATACGGTTGCCAAACAATATTTGCGTACTCAATTGTTGCACAAACTAATCCAACATAGATTTTCACGATAGTATATGGGTCATTCAACTCATGACAAATTCTGCTGATCATTCCAAACGTAGAGTTTGCTTTGGCTACCACTTGTTCTATATGTTTCGTGGAATTTAGTTCTCTGACCAATTCGACTCCAAGATCTTTTACCGATGTCTTCCTTGTAATTATCAAGCTGTTTTCCAAGCGATACTCGTACATCATGTTCGTTATATTCCGAGAAAATGATGTAACCTTATACTTAGATACGTTAATTTTCAGTCCGTAACTTTTACAACTCTGAAAATCGGTATAGCGCATTTTCCTAAACTAAGCAATCCTTCGGAGAACGAAGGGGAAGGAATATTTTAAGATCATCTGCATTAGGATTGTTCAATCTCCTAGAAAAGATCGATTTCCACGATCGATTCAGCTGAATGGTTCCAGGATCGATCCACCTAAAAAATCGAAGCAAAAGGATCGATCTCTTCAAGATCGATCTTTTAAATTGTTGTAATTGTTGTAAGAAGGATATTGCCTGAGGGCTGCTTTAGGCTGAAATAAAAGTGAAACATTACAGGAAAGATTCATAGAATATATGAGCAATAAAAAATATGTTTTCAAATTCAACAACTTTTCATGACAAAAACAGAAAATAACATGAATTCAGTCCCAGGTCATGACACAAAGGTAACGTGTTCAGCTATCATCTGGAAGGCTCATGTTCAATTCTTCAAGCATCCAAATTTTTAATGTATAATTTTCATAAAGAATAGAGAAAATATGAAAATATTTATTTGAGGAATTAATTAATTCAAATATAAATATAAAATTGTTCGCTTTATTTTTCTAGAAAAACTTTTTGTTGAGGTCTCATTGAAATGCTGATCAGCCCTCTACCGAGTTTCGACTATAAGACATGGTTTCCGAGAATAAAAAAACCGTGACGATTTTCTGTGATTTTGTTGTCATGAATTTTACAGAAAATTCAAGTTAAATATTCACCAATTAAATCGTTTTTTAATATTCATAATTTCAAAAATATGTACAAAAAAATGTATTCTGTGGATTCTGTGAAAAAATTTAGTATTCTGTCATCTGTGACACAAATTCTGTGACAAAAATTTGATAAAAATTCTGAGAAATTACAGATTATTCTGTGATTTCAGAAACCTTGATGAGACTCGAAGGTTTTGATAAGTTAAACCCTGAGCTTTCGATTACAAGAGCTTTTAATAAAAGTTCTGGTTTTCCTTAAGGGTATAGGAATAAAAAACGCTACCTATTATGTCGGTCTCAATTTTTTTTTCATATAAAGCTGCCCACCACAATTTTTCGGCATGGATGCACCAATAATGAAAAGCAGGCGTTAGGTTGCTGCAGGAGCCTCTTCTAAATTGTTTGCATTTTTAGAGCAGTACGAAACATTTTTCGGTATTGAATTAGACTTCCGTTTGGGATTACAATACTTCCAGAATCGTTTCGGTTCAGTTTGAATATTTCCTGAAGATTTTCAAAGTACAAACATCGCTTTATGCAGACTTTTAAATGCATTTACCGCAACTCGATATGTAATTCATATTCAGAAGAAACTGGATTTTCATGTTCCTCCAGAACAAAATGTCTCAAAATCCCATACAAATTTCAGGCTCGTTGAGCGACCCCTTCCCGTGATCCGATCTGGCTCAAGTTTGGTATAAGATTTAGGTCTAGGATCAATTTTAGCAAGTTTTAAGTTTTCCATACAAAATTGGGGCAGACTACTCTCCAGTTATGCGAAAAAAATGTTATGGGAGTCCCCCTCCACACTTCCTTTATCCCCGATAAAAGAAGGAAGGGGTACCTACCAAACCATTTTAAAACATTCCTCATGATCTAATTCACTCCCATGCCCAATTTGGTTCCGTTTGCTTGATCAGTTCTCGAGTTATTCGAAAATGTTTCTTAGGTTTGTGTGCCCCTCACCCTGTTTCTGAGAGAAGGAGAGGTCTCAAATTATTATAGAGACGAGTTTAGGTATAAGTAACAGACGAACAGACAGGCAGATAGATATTCATTTATATAGATTCTCAGATAGTTTATCCGGCTGTTGTGATTTTGTTCTGGTAAACTAATCAATTATCACGCCCAAACTAATTTCTTTGACCATTTCCGCGAGGGGCGTCACCAGGCTAATGGCTCCGGTTAGCGAGTTGTCGCCACACACCGGTCAAATCGTTCTTTAGGGCTCCAAATTGGATGCTCTTCCGCCGTGAGCGGTGGTGACCTTCCCAATCTTTGCGTGTTAATTTTTGATGGCTATATGTAGGATTTGGCTCTGGCCATTAACACACGAACTCACTGCACGGAGCGTGTAGATTAATTGGTGCCCCGAAAAAGGTTCGCCACCAAAACAAAACTAGACAACCGAGCATAGGAGGCCCTGGATCTATTTTCGTCGCTGCTAGCACTATTTACTTTAAGAAGCAGTGCGTCAAACACAGTGATATTTTCGTTCCCGCAAAAATCAAGAATAAATATGACACTGAATCGGTGGCGACATCTGTGGTCTAGCGCCCTAAAACTGGGCGGCAGGATCGCCAAGTGCACCTCGAATGTTTTCCGAAGCAGTTGTAGGGTGTATAATTTCTTTTCCCTTTTTGTTTTGTTTAGGTGAACTCTTCCTCCGCTTCATTTCACATAAGCGCAACATGATGGTTAATTAAACGCAACATGTGATCGAGTGCACTCGTTTTCCCCCTCCTTTCAGAGCAGTGATTCGCTTGACAGCCGGAGACCGAAATAAACTCTACCGTTTGAAACGAGCTAATTAAACGTGTGACTACTGTAGCTGGCGGTTTGTTCGTCAAAGTAGGCTGAACGTGAAAAGTAAAGCAGAAAAATGTGTCAAAACGGAATTGAAGCCTACTGTTGCGCAGTAGAGATTTTTAAGTGAAGATCATAGGAACACGAATTTCACATGATGGGGAACAATTTAGTTTTTCTAAATTCAAAATTAAACCATTAACTAATGGTCTTGGCCTAGGAGATATAATTCTAGTCTTCTTAACCACGAGCCATAATATCGAATCCATCTGGTACTATGCTTAAGATGGAAATTGGTGTATGTTTGAGTATATTTAGATTTTGAAGGATCTAAAGGATCAACTAATCAACAAGCAATCTCAAAGTTCAGAAAGTGAAACAAGTAGACACGTGGCTTTTCCACCCTGAAAGCCCTCACCAAATTATGTCATTTCCTTTTTACCCGTCAGCTTACTCATGAAGAAATCTTTGAAACCTAATATCAATATGGCGCAACGAACTGCACAAAACGACAATGCACGTCCGAAAGAATGGATACACGAAAACAAGAATCACTTACTTGAGAAATGGTTTTTATGATGCATTTTTTAAGCCTGGAAGAAAACCCTAAAAAAAAAAAACAAATCCACCGCTATCTTGAGCGTACGCAACCGTATCAAGTTGCAACGGGGCTGTTAAGTTTCAACTATCTAGTAGGCCAGCTAAGTAGGCGGAATAACACCGTTAGTAGGAACAATCACCATCAAAGCTTTTTCAAAGAAGGTACACCACAAAAAAAAAACGATGTTACAGCTTGTCATGGCTTACTGGGGCAGATAACGAGAAAGCTCAAATTAAGGGTCTTGTAACTGGTAACAATAATGAAGTCCGATTGTTAGTGGCAATCAAAGCTGTCTTTTCTGCAGCTGAACATTATACAGTTGCAATTCAAAAAACGGAACCTTCCAAGTCCCCTTAACGAAATTAATGTTGGATTATTTGGCAATAAAGCAATATGTTAAACAAGTTGGACAGGTTTTCAAAATTTCAATCTTTGATCCAGGTTTGCATAAAAAGGAGGTGAACTTTTTGTGACACTGTATGACTTGAAATTTGATACTCGAAAGTTTTTCGAGCTAAGGATTTAATAGTTTCAAGACCCTCACATTTTATGGAAGGGGAGTCCCATACGAAGTTAACATGAAATATAACTTAATTCGAACGATTTTAAAGGAAATTTTATAAAAACGGGTTCACAAGCATTGCACAGTGGTTCAGGAAGGAACATCATATTGGTGCGTATAAATTCTTATAATGGAAAATGCAGTCGTATTTTTTGTATTACCATAAAAGGGTGATCAAACTGACATAGTACCTAACTAGGAAACAACTCATACTGAATTCTTTCTAATTTTTCAAACGGAGGGTGTCCAAATTATTGTAACGAAACTAAATATTACCTAAGGGTCCGGCGCCAATTGACAGACGCATAGGGCTGAGATAAAAGATCTCCACTGCTGGCGATCCGGAGCCAGCGTCTTCACTTGCTGCCAGCCAAGGTTCTCGTCAACTGTGCGGATTTCAGCGGCGGACTAAACTAAATATTCGAGAGATCTTAATCGAAAACGAAAAACGTACGCTACCTACAATTTTTAACATAATAAACTAATTTTTGTATTGAAAACCCCTCCCACTATCGATCAGTAAGACTTACATATCTGTCTGTCTGTTCCCTATAGACTCCGAAACTACTGAACCGATTTGCGTGAAACTTGGCAGGTGGAGGTATTGGAGGCGGGGAAAGGTTCCTATTGTGGTCTGAGATCCCTTCCTCTCTCATAAAGGGGGAGCCCTCCCAAATAAAAGATCATTTTTTGCATAACTCGAAAACCAATCAAGATAATGGTATCGAACAAGGAATAATCCCATTAATATTTGGTACCCCTCCCTCCATTGAGTGGGGTCATAGGCTTGGGGGAGGGGGCTACCTTACAATTTTTGATATAACTCGAGAACTAATTAAGATATTGGAACCAAATTTGGCATGGGAAGGTATTTGGATACGAAAAATATTTCAATGGTTATTTGAGGCCCCTCCCTCTTTCCAGTACAAAGGGTGAGCCTCTTTCATAATTTTTTACATAACTCAAAAACTAATTAAGCTAATAGAATCAATTTTGGCATGGGAGGGTATTTGGATACTAAAAATATTTTTATTATTAATTGAGACCCCTCCCTCTTTCCAGGAGATATAAAGGGGGGAGGGGGTCTCTTTTATAATTTTTTACATAAAGTCTGCTTCATTTAATATTGAAACAAATTCTTTTGCTCATTGTGGCGCTCCTAGTGGACGGATTTGGAAACTTTTTTCACCCACGTGTCGGGAAATTCATTACCTTTCACCATGTATTTATGTCATAACACCAAACGATAGCATTTTGTAAACAACTGCCATGGAAGCCGAACGGAGAGATCAAATTGTGCACAGTTTTCTTGAAAACCCATTGTTGTCGGCATCGAAGCTAGCTAAACAGCTTAAAATGAATAATTTTTTAAATTTTTTTTTTTATGAAAGAGTAAAGAAAATGCTACATTTGTATGAAAAACAAATTATGAATTCGTTAATAAATGACTGAACTACACGCAATTGTTTGTGTTCCAATATTAAATGAAGCAGATTTTACATCCGTCGAACTTGGTCAGCACTTGGTCGTACAGCTTTCGAGCACGGATTCTGGCCACATTGTTCTGCTTCAGCGTCCGATTAGGCTGTTTGCTGGCTCGGAATGACCTTATTCCTTCCCGGAGACGAATTCGTCGCACCGTACTGTGAGCGGCCTGGAACTTATTGGCCAAATCGCGGTCTGAAAGATTGGGATTCCTCTTGACGGCCTTGATGACTTTCCCACGCAGTTTCCGGTCGACAGTTCCACTCCGACGCTTCGAATGCGGCTTCCGAGCCGTCGTCAATGTTTCCTTGTACTGCTTGATAACACGCCATACGATATTTCTGGGCATTTTAAGCTGTTTAGCTAGCTTCGATGCCGACAACAATGGATTTTCAAGAAAACTGTGCACAATTTGATCTCTCCGTTCGGCTTCCATGGCGGTTGTTTACAAAATGCTATCGTTTGGTGTTATGACATAAATACATGGTGAAAGGTAATTAATTTCCCGACACGTGGGTGAAAAAAGTTTCCAAATTCGTCCACTAGGAGCGCCACAATGAGCAAAAGAATTTGTTCCAATATTAAATGAAGCAGACTTTAATTTAAAGACAGATTAAGCAAATGGAACCAAATTTGGCATGGGCGGATATTTGGGAATTTGATATGTTCTAATGATTGTTTGAGAACCCTTCCTCCTTTCAGCGGGGAGAAAAGAAAGAGGGAGGAGAGTTTCATACAATTTTTACTACAAAACTTGAGAACTTCAACAGCAAATGAAACCAAATTTGGCATGGAACGATATTTGGGTACGAAAAATGCTTCTATCAATATTTGGTATCTCTCATTCCTTCAAAGAGGTTGATGAAAAGGGGGAGGAGAGGTCTCCCTTACAATTTTCAGTAAAACTGGAGAGCCGATAGAGCAAATGGAACCATATTTAACATGTATTTTGATACGAGAAGTGTTTCTATTGTAAATTGAAGCCCTGCCTTTTTTTCAGCGGAATGATATAAAGGGGGAAAGGAGGGCTTCGATATAATTTTTTTGCATAACTCGAGAATTAATCGAGCAAATGAAACCAAATTTGGCATCAAAAAGAATTTGAGTACGAAAAAATATTAAGTTCTCATCTACTCATTCAATAGGGTGAACGGTAGGGGGGAAGGTACTTCCTTTCAAGTTTTTGCATAACTCAAGAATTTACTGCGCAAATAAAACCAAATTTGGCATGGGATGGTATTTCCATACGAGGAACTTTTCTATGTGAAACAATCCCCTTCTGGCAGTAGGAGAATAGAATTGGGAATACAGGAAGAAAAGGGGATAGCTTATATTAAATTTTTTTTCCAAAATCCGAGAAATGGACAAAACTTAGCATGGAAAATCATTTTGATATGATTCTATGATTATCCTCCTCTTCCTATTCCTCCATCCTCCTTTCAGTGAGTAGGTACATAGGTGGAGGGAGGTGAGCCTAATACAATTTTGTTAGCATAAGTTCTCAATTAATGCTAACGAATCCAACAAATGGAAACAAATACGGCATGGAAAGGTATTTGGCAGGTTCAAAAATTTTCATTCATTCATGTGGATGGCGAAATTTATTTTGCATCATTATACCCAAGAAAAGTGGAAGAGGTAGTAATTTTGCTACGACCACTAAACGTAGAATAACGCCTTTCATTTTTTCAATAATAGAACTTATGGTGTTTTATCCGAAATGACCAACATATGACAGTGTAAAAATGGCAATATCTGACTGACAAATTTCAACCATATAACAGAATTTAACCATGTGACATAAACTTATCACCAGAAATAATCTGAGCAAGCAGTCCATGTGATCTAATCGGACCATGCAACATAATCAGACCATGTAACATAATCCAACCAAGCGACATAATTCAACCATGCAATAAAATCGACCATGACATAATCCGATCATGCAACATTATCGGACCATGTGACACAATCTGAATATGCAATATAATCTCGACTATGTGACATAATCCGACCATGCAACATAATTGATCATGTGATACATTCCGATCATGCAACATAATCAACCATGTGACAATCCGACAACGCAACATAATCGACAATGTGTCATAATCCGATCATTCAACATAATCGACCATGTGACATAATCGGATCATGTAACATAATCAGATCATGCAATATAAACGGACCATGTGAACTAATCCGTCCATGCATCATAATCGGAGCATGTGACCCAAGCAACCAAAAGTTCGGATAACATTCCTCTATCAGGTTTAATCAGCTTAATCGAGTATGCTTATACAACTTCTTTTCAGCTCAATTTTTAAGTAGTTAAACGAACTTTAAAGTTGAAAAAAAGTTCGCATAAATCGCCAAACAACTTCTAACCAGCTTCAAAATCCACTTTATAAGCAGCATAAAAAATCGAAAAA
The DNA here is from genome assembly GCF_029784155.1 of Uranotaenia lowii. Lineage (NCBI taxonomy): Eukaryota > Metazoa > Arthropoda > Insecta > Diptera > Culicidae > Uranotaenia > Uranotaenia lowii. The sequence goes on along the minus strand of NW_026598300.1, from coordinate 123,240 downwards.
ATTACTCTTCCGCTCCTTCAATTGCCTTCTCAAGTCTGCTATTTTGATTCATATTAATCAACTATATTTGTTACTAACTCACATTACATTTAAAAAACATGTTCTTACCAAGCCTCGAACCCGAGCTCACCGCTTGAAAGTTGAGATTCATACTTGTTGCCCTATATGAACATCATGAGTAGGCAACGATTTTACTCGATGTGATGATTTTCTTTAAAACGACTTTCAGGTTCTTTATTTCTACTTAATTCCCACTTTCAAGCTGTTAAAAAGTTCTTCCCGAACTTAATGTGTACTTCATATAGTTGTTTCCCAAGTAACGATGTGTTTATTTTTGCAAACACGTGTTGAAGTTCGAAAAAAGTAGATTTTAGCCTTTAAATCTACTTCAAAGTTTCTATAATACGAAGTTGCTTTTGAACGCCCGTTGGGACTAATTAAAAACTTTCAAGTTTACAAAATAGTACAACAGAGACTTTTTACGAACTATTGAGCTGTACAAAAAGACTTGCAACCCTTTGATAGCTACTTGATTTTGAAAAAATGAGAAGTACGTAACAAGTAGATTGTTTTTCTTCATACAAACTTTAAAGTTCCCAAAAAGTAGAAACAGAAACCAAAACAGTACTTTAAAGCTTTTTTTGAGTATTGGCTGAACTTGATAATGAATGAAGTTCCATGGACCTCGAAAAAGCATTTTGAACAGCAAAAAAGTTCCACAGAACTTTTGTACAGCTATATATGAACTTATTAGTTCGTTCCTTAAGTGATATTCGAACTTTTGGTTGCTTGGGACATTAGGGTGGCCCAAAATTGTACTATGTCTGGGATGTTGGGGGCTCAAGCTTCAAATGATAGCTTAGGGTGTAAGAAACAATATTTTATATGGCAGCGACTCAGAAAAATGATGTTTAGAGGTCGCACTGGTTCGATTTTTGAAAAAAGGCCATTTTTTCGACATTTTGTCCTAATATCATTTTCAGATCTTGTAAAAGTGTTCAACATGTGTTTCTTATATTTTTTAAATTTTCTTCATAATGTAAGTTTTAAACTAAAAATTTATTGGGACTATTTTGGACTCTCAATTTGTATGTATGATTTTTTTTAATTACGCAATACTGTGCATTTTTGTAAAAAAAATAATTAAAATAAACAAAAAAGTGTACTTTGGATTAAGATTTTTAACCAATATTGAATTCAAAAGATGCGCGACGCTTAAATGTGTAACTTTGCAGAAGAAAGTGTATAGCTATGACTTGTCGTTTCAAAGTGATTCAAGTTTCACTGTGGAAAAAAGTCACAATTTTCAAATTTTTGATAAGAATTGCTCTATATTATGATGTTGTTGAGTTTCGAGCAATCTAAGAACCAAATAAACTTCTGATATCAAACTTTTTCATCCTTTTATCGATCCTTCAATCAGCAGAAACAACCATGACTAGTTTCTAGATTTTTATTTTAAATTTATTTAGTGGTTGTGACCATAAAACATTCACCAAACCGTCACCCAAGTATGGATAACACGAACTTCAATCAATAAAAAATCTAGAAACTTGGAATGGTTCTTTCTGGTGATTTTAGGATCGATAAAAGGATGAAAAAATTTGATATCAGGAGTTTATTTGGTTCTTTGATTGCTCGAAACTCATCAACATCATAATATAGAGCAATTCTTAGCAAAAATTTGAAAATTGTGTCTTTTTTCCACGGTGAAACTTGAATTACTTTGAATCAACAAGTCATAGCTGTACTCTTTCTTCTGCAAAGTTGCACATTTTAACGTCGCGCATCTTTTAAATTCAATATTGATTAAAAATCTTAATTATTTTTTAATTATTTTTTTTACAAAAATTCACAGTATTGCGTTATTCAAAAAATCATACATACAAATTGAGAGTCCAAAATAGTCCCAATAAATTTTAAGTTTAAAACATACATTATAAAGAAAATTTAAAAAATATTAGAGACACATGTTGGATACTTTTACAAGATCTGAAAATGATATTAGGACAAAATGTCGAAAAAATGGCCTTTTTTCAAAAATCGAACCAGTGCGACCTCTAAACATCATTTTTCTGAGTCGCCGCCATATAAAATATTGTTTCTTACACCCTAAGCTATCATTTGAAGCTTGAGCCCCCAACATCCCAGACATAGTACAATTTTGGGCCACCCTAATGTGACATAATCCGACCATGCAACATAATCGATCCATGTGACATAATCCGACCATGCCACAAAATCGACCATGTGACAGATCATGCAATCAATAAAAAAAACAAAGAACACACAAAAAGAAACTAAATTGCTACAAAAATTTCTGAAGGGTGTAGCAAAGTACACCGGGTCAGCTAGTTACAAATAAATAAATATAAAAAATCACGTAATGGGCGTCTTGGTGATAATCCAGGTGAATTTAACTTTTACTTTTCGCCTGAGTGTACAATTCCGCTCAGCTTATTTCACAATTTGTTTTTATTTGGCGCATTCGCCCTTTTCCAAAAACGATACATCAAGATATCGATGTAGGAATGAATGAACATTGAAGACCACCCCTACCCTTGTTAGGCTCGCTTTTTGCTCGTTGCTGGTCTAAGATTTTGAGTCTTAGACGTCTAAGAGTTATTTTATTTATATTCGATCGAGCAATAATTCTACAGAGATAGGACTTTGATTAAGATTGGGAACTAGCTTTTGCGGAACATGGCACTAGAGCTTAGAAAATGAATTCTATGCCTCATTTCGAATCTCATTTTCGAATCAGGATGACTCTGAATTGTAGAAGTTGAATCTTTCCAATGTTTCAATTTTCAAACCTTTATAATATTTTTCTCCTAACCGATAATGAGATTCACAAATTTCGACCGAAAAGATCCACTTGGCCAACAAAATATTTATCCAACCGGTCGCTCAACGCAATCCTGAGCCTTGGGTAAATATTTTCGCTCCCAAAGACGGTTTAAAAGACACATTTTGTCGATCGGGGGTGGAAGTGAAAATTATTTGCGCAAATATCTGGCTCAGCTGGGCAGCGCAGCCGTGTCGTTTCGTTGGCTTGGCAAGGCACTCTGAAAAAAGTTTCCGTATATTTTGACGCTTTATTAATATCTCACATTTGTCGCCGTTCGAGACTTACATTTCATCACAACCACACTACCGCTTGGGTACGCCGCCGTAGTTATGATTTATGGCCGTCGTGAGGCGTGTTGCGCCGCTAAGCCTTCCGATTGACCGTAAATCCTTCGACTGTGCCGGCAAACTAGTGGCACGACTATTTGTTTAAAGCTTAGTCGTTGGCTTCGAATAACCGAGAGTGCTTCCAAGCAAGCAGATCGAAATTCAAAATTAAGCATAGTTTCTCCTTAGCATCCAAGTAGTCAAAAAAACAACCATAGGAAGTTGCCATCATGGTTTGTTACCATGGCAGCACAACGAAAGCGCGGGTGTCAATCATTCAACCAACCATTGAAGTAGGCTTTGAAGCAAGCGGGAAGAGGTAACCGAATATTGGAATCATCGAAGAAGGAAAAGGTGTCGAAGATGAAAATCGACCAAATGACACCTTATTTGACGCTGATGGTAAACACATCTGGGCAAATAAATAGCTCCGCCCAAGTTAGTGAGCTCGGATAGAAGTGTACTCAACGGGTTTTTTTCGGAATTTTTCCCACCTTTACATTATTTCGCTGCGGTTCGTTCTGTCGAAAACAAACTCCATCTAAGTGCATATTTGGGATGAAGCCAATTCACAAGTCATTTTAGCGACTTAATGTAGAAAAAAAACATTTGAATACCGAATATTGATTTTTGAAATGTCAATCCTTGCACAAGTTTCGATTAACCATCGGTAGAAAAAATTTCGAACAATAATCGATTGAGTGGTCATATAAAAATTAAAGCTTAAGTTAAGCTTGAATCTTTCAGTTGTTAATCGTTCTTCTCAATATTGGTTTTTATTTGAAAAGACGAAAGGAAGAATACTTATCATGTATTTGAAACGAAAATCTGGCTTTTAACTTTTTTGATAATGAAAAGTTGGTGTTAGTTCATGGAACTTAAACTAGTGTACTCCTTACATTGATTATCATCATAAAATTATCAAATTTATTTATCTTTTTGGTCGTATCACTCTTTTTTTTATAATCGTCTACAGAATTTTCTTAAGAGTGGTAGGGTGATTTGCCAATCGTGAATGATTAAATTGTCAATATTCCAGCTTTTTTCAACTTTTTTCCAAAAATTAAACTGAATCATGTTAACTAGAATGTAAACTGATGAAATGAGGCTTTTGACGATAATTTCTGCCTCAAAGTATACATTTAACTACAATTTTAATTGTTCTTGTTTTTTTCAGGCGATTTTTGTGCTAATTACACTAGTTTACAAAATTTAAAAAAAATCGTGAACTTGATTGACTGACCAATATTTTTAATGTAAAATCGGGCGCTGAATCCGAAAATGAAATTCAAATCTCAGTAGAACCGTTTTTAAGTTATGCTCCAAATATGAAATTTTGGAAAAATAAAAAAAAGTTCTTGCACTTAGATGAAAATATCAGGTGAAATATTTGTCTCAACTTAGGCTTTAAGACAATCAACCGTCTAAAACAATCGGCTAGTGATTGAAAAAGTTATTGATGAAAAACCAGTAATTTTAGTTCCTTCCGGGCAAAATGCCTTGAAATTTTATTCACGTTTGAGACTCAAGCAACCCCTCCCTATGGTCAGATCTTCCTGAAATTTGGCATGTGACCTTTTGGTAAGCTAATAAATAATTTTGACTTAGAGCGAGTGAGATTTATCATATTTCACTCTTCCTATACTATGATAAGTGTACTTCGGTTCGTTAAATTATTAAAAACTATAAAAAATACTGTTATGGTAAAGTAGCCATAACTTCTTGAGTTTTCAACCGATTTTTATAAATAACCTTTTGAAATCTTTTTTTTAAATTGACATTCAAGCGCAGGAGAAAATCAGATTTTTTAAATGTTACCATCGAGTCTAAAACTTTCGCTGAAACAAAATTTTCTCTAAAAACATGCGTTTTTTATAATTTTTTATATCATAAAGTCACTATTACCAACAATACTGTTGATCATATGCAAAAACAGTGTTCGGTTTATCGATAGAAATCTTATTCACCTTCAATATGCAAAAGAGGGATTTCAAATTACTGGTATGCCGTCCGAGATATTTTCATCTAAGTACAAGAACTTTTTTTATTTTTCCAAAATTTCATATTTGGAGCATAACTCAAAAACGGTTCTACTGAGATTTGAATTTCATTTTCGGATTCAGCGCCCGATTTAACATTAAAAATGACCTTCAGTTTACTAAATTCAAAAATGGTGTAAACTAGTTTTATTAAACAAAACCTCAAGATTCCTTCAACGTCAAGTCAAATTTTAAGTCAGAACAAATTATTTTTTGAATCGGGTTTCTTTACGAAACGTTTGTTGGACAATTTTCAGACCATGATTTTGGAAAAAAAATACAATCCATACAAACCGGAAAAATATCAGATCGTGAAAAAATTGCTCCGCTCAATCTCCTCCTGTCCGATTGTTGTACATAAGTCCGCTTCAAGATTTGTATTGAAATTCCAAATTTATTAATTTGTATACCTCCAAAAACTTTTTTTTGGTTGTTTTTACTGAATATTGTACTCCAATCCACGGCGAACAAGCAAGCAATATAAAGCTTTGAGAGTTGTAGTGTCACTGAATCCTTTGGTATTCCTGACCAAAAATCCTAGGACTGTTTTTGCTTTTGTCACCGTCCTTGAATGATAGGGACTTATCCACAATAATACCGAGACCTTGGATGGATTCAACTTTTTTAAAAGCCACGTTATCAGCTGTGCATTGATGCAAAATTACAACCCTACTTCTGGTGAACGTAATAATCTAACATGTTTTAAGATTCACTTCCATCGTATAGGGCTTGTGATATAACTCAGTTGGCAAGTCTGTTGTCTCCTAAGCCGATGTCAGCGAGTCCGAGCCAAGAGTAGACATTGTACACAGTTATACCGGATAAGTTTTTCATTAACGATGCGCCAACTGCAACGTTGATAAAGTTGCGAATGCCATAAAAATGGTAAAACGACTAATATCGAAACAAAAAAAAAACTTCCATCGTATTCACTTCACACCAAAGCATAAGCTTATCACACCAAAGCATAAGTTGTGACAGGTAGTCTGTGAAGTGAGCTTTTGAGCGGTACATTTTGAGATAGTCTGCATAAAATACCAATTTGGAATCGATAAGTTCTCAAAGGTCGTCCATGAAGAGGTTGAACAAAAGTGGACCCAGATGGCTGCCTTGAGGAACACCGGATGGAACCATAATTTTTCGAGATTTGATGAGACCAGTTCTTCCTTGAAGATATGATTCAATCCATTTCACCAGCAAAGTTGGAAATCCAATTTTGTCCAATTTATCAATCAGGGACTTGTAAGCAATTTTGTTAGAATTTTACCTTTCAAACCCCTGAAAGCTTACTCTTGACAGCACTTACAAACTTTTTTTTCAAATTTTCGAAACATATTAAGAAAAAAATCGTCGTGTTGCTCTTTGTCGTAATCCACATTGAACGATGTATTTTCTACCATCATGAAACATAATTCCATATCACGTTTTGAAATAATTAATCAATTACACCACCCACACAACCGTTTGGTGGGTATTTCGAATTTGTAACACTAATATCCGTGTAAACATATGGTATCAAATGCAGCTAAACCAGTTTATACGTATCATTTTGGAGGCCATATAGGTACATTAGCACACATATTCTTAATTTGGATTGTATTGAATTACGATTTGCACGATTTGTCATGCAAATCATTTACGACTACCCTGATTCTTTTTGGAATATACTATGGCAATTTACGTCATCATATAGATGATTGAGGTTGTACTCTTGTAGGTTTTCGCTCAATTTGCGTTTGGGAATATCTTTATATACGACATTTTTCGTAACAATATGGAAAGTTTGACGACTTATTTGGTCGTCCTCTGCGACTATCATTTTCCGTCAGTTGAATAAAAATAAGTTTATTTCAAAGAAATGCGTTTTTTGCTGTCAAATTCAAGTTTATATCATGCAATTTATTATTTGCCTGATTGCTGAATTTTTTCGAACGTTCATGAAGTTATTTTAGTCCCTGGACTTGATCCCCTGACGATACTATCTGCAGCTAATGATGGTTCCTCGACGCTATCTAGAAAATATAAACTCAAGGGGATTTGCTTTATAATAGACCAACATTTTGAGGCCTTCTAAAAACGATTGCAATCATCGATGTCTGATTATCATAAACGATTCTAATGAACTAATTTGTATTCTTTTGCGATTGCCAGCAAATACGTTTTACGAAAATCAGACATGCGAGTTTACTTGCATAGGTATACGATTGCACGCATATTATTACGAATCAATGTTGTTGTATACGTTTGTATAGCATATATCTCCAAGTGGCAAGCAGAGTTGCGGGCTTATTTTCTGTTTTTTTTTTCAATTTACAAGTTTTATTTAAATAACGCGAAATGTCATTGTTTCAGTCAAAAATATATTCACAAAATCCAAACAAATATTAGACATCATTTATGCAATTAGAGTGAGTTATGCTTTTTAAACATACTTACATAATTGGATACAGCATCGGCCTGAATTTCGGGCAGAAATGTTTCGCCGCCGCGCTCAATGTGAACTCTCTGGGAATAGCTTTGACAAAAGGGTGATACGTTCAAAGGGAAAGCGCGTGTAAATCGGTAAAATCGTTTATTTAAAAAATCAAATTAAATTTCTTTTCAAGTTTAATTAGTATAAAATTCAGGAAAAATATTCAGTTAGGCTTCCGCTTTTCCAAATCCGAATTGGCGGGCCTAACGCTTAACCCCTGCCATCAAATTTTGTACAGTCACCTTGTCCACCTTCTTCGCCGCAGAAAGCCAGTTTGCCTTGAATTGCTACTCGTCCTTAGCAGTTTTTTTTTGTCTTCTTTGGGTTCCGCTTGACAATAGCTCAGTGGGAACCACCTGCACGTTGTTGGCGGCGTACCACTCCATGGCCTTTTTACCGTAATGGCAAGATGCCAAATCCGGCCAAAACAATACGGAACAACCGTGTTTCTTCAGGAAAGGCAGCAGACGTTTATTCAAACACTCTTCCACGTAAATTTCTTGGTTGACAGTCTCAGAAGCTATGGTAATGCTGCTTTTCAAGCCACAGGTACAGATAGCCTGCCAAACCAGATATTTCTTCGCGAACTTTGACAGTTTCATGTGCTTGAAAATATCTGCTACCTTTCCCCTTCCTTTTGCCGTATAAAACTTCTGTCCCGGAAGCTGCTTGTAGTCGGCTTTGACGTACGTTTCGTCGTCCATTACCACGCAGTCAAACCTCGTCAGCATCGTCGTGTACAGCCTCCGGGATCGCGCTTTGGCCGTCGTATTTTGTTTATCATCGCGATTTGGAGTCACTACCTTCTTGTGAGTCGATAGTCCGGCTCGTTTTTTGGCTCGATGCACGGTTGTAGACGATACACCCAGCTTATTTGCGGCATCTCGGAGAGAGAGGTTAGGGTTTCGCTTGAAACTACCGGTAACTCTCTTTGTCGTCTCAGCGGCTTCCGGTTTTCGATTTCCCTCCGATCCAGACTTTCTGGCTATCGACAAACGTTCCCCAAACACTTAAATTACATTTCTAACAGTTGATTTGGCAACTTTTAGAGATTTTTCCAGCTTTGCGTGCGAGTAGCTCGGATTTTCGCGATGCGCGAGCAAAATTTTGATACGCTGCTCTTCTTCCTTGGACGGTATTTTGACAACTGAAGAGTGAATTCCAAAATCAAAATAGGAGCAACATAACAACAAAATATAACCTCTCATTTAAGCAATCTTGTTTGAAAAAAATGAACCTTTCTGTTAAGATCCAACACCTGGTTGTTATGATAATATGAATCGTTTTTCATGTTAAAGAAAATCTTTATTCCGAATTATTTAATGCGACGACAAAATCTGTCAATTACGGCTGATCATCGTATATCGGTCGTTCCACGGATTTTTTTGCGAATTTTCGTACACATATGTATAAATATAAATACAAGTCTCTCTTTTTGTCGTAATAAAATCATGCAATGCATTTAAATACGATAAATGATATGCATGGGCCGCACATTGTAGTGGCAGATATACAAAAATGAGTTTAAATAACATTCTATACGATATAGTTAATCTGTAAAATACAACTTCTGGTTATCTGGGCAATCCGGTATGAGTGTAAGTGACAAAAAAATCGAGTTAATTTGGTTGAAATGACTATTTAAAATACAGCATAAAACCAAAATTATGTGCTTAGCTGTGCAACGATTGGCATATCATCCTCTAAAGGTTTTAAAAATGTTTTAAGGAGTTTATAAAACTTGACTTTTAGTTGTAACCAAGCTGCCTTAGAGGTTCGTAAAAGACTCAAATTGTTACTTGGGGAGCTTAATGTTTTTATTCCAAAGTCGGGGATGACATCTTTAAATTAGATCCCGAAACGATCGAACGTCCCATCATTGGACTGAAAAAAACGAATTGTTTATACCGGTGATCGTCTATTGGGACATTATATCGTGTTCTCTTCATCAGAATCGAGCATGTTTGTTGAACCCTAATACTCCTTGTTGAGAAAACTCCAACTACCGGTTGGTGTCGAACTGTTTGTAAACAAACTCCAGTCTTTTGGACAGACCGATGTTGATGGGCAAAGAATAACAATAAATTTACTACAAAAAACGGAGTTATGAGTTGGGAAAAAAACAACAGCTGAACTCGAGGGGGAGCAGGTTCGAATAACAATTTTCGGCCGCTGCTTCATTCTAATGATGGTCTCACTATTTATACGTATTTACCATGCAACTCGCACAAGTGTTTCATCAAAATATTCGGGACGTGACTCTGACGTTTGTTGGTTACGACTAAATTGTGGTCCAATTTAAGCGTATTTGTATACGTTCGGAACACTGGCAATAATAGCCGATTGTTTTGTTACTGCTTCGAACGGACCTATCAATTGATTGACAGAAACGATTCAGTTGTTTTACCAGCTGCCGAAAAACAATCATACATTCTTAGTAACTAGTTCGGAGGGTTTTTTTTCAGTGGCATCGGCTTCTGACAGAAAATGACGGGGTTGACAGTTTGGTTAATTCATATGCACCTACCTAAAGGTTCTTTTTAAGTCAGGAACACTTGTTGAAAAAAGAATTACAGTCACCGGATGCGTTCTATGTAACATCGCTCGTATTGATTATAGTTTTTTTTTGAAGACTTAACTTACTTGACACAAAAAAAGAACTTTAGACAAGGACTTTCTCGTAACTACACACATTTCAACACACAACCAATTTTCAGTTTCTTCTCAATGCTTCATTTATTCCTGCCAACTGCCAGATGTTTCTATTCCTTCGATCCTCTGAATTGTTCCTTTCCGAGTGCTTACACCATTCAATTTTTAACAACCGGAGCTCCCGACCGTTATGAAAAAAAAACTCGAAAAGAAAAGCGCTCAATGTCATTAAATTTAAGGCTTCAACGTTGCATTTCCTTTGCTTTTTCTCACGCCAGCATGATAAAAATTTCACAGACACCCGAAGTTGTTACGCTCCTTGCCATCGAAAGGCCTACTAGATCGACCCGGGATCGGCTGTTTTTTTTTTCATGTTTCTAGTTCCTTTCTTCATTGATCTTTTTGACAGCTGCGGACAGATGCTGCCATATTTTGCTGGCAGCAACAGTTGGCTGGCCCGCTTGCTTTGGTTGCTATTTTGTGACCTGTGTAAATCGGCGGGTGGAAAAAAATTACAGGAAATTGTCTCCTTACAAGACTTCGTTTACGCTTCGTGATCTAAGCATCTAGGATGGCAACCGGAAGCTTTCTGGACGCCCTGTGAGGTCTTTCCGGATGATGTATGATTTATTTCTAAAAATTTCTAAAAAAACAGCTGTGAGACTCCTTAAAAAACACAATTCAAATAACTTGAATTTCTTGAACAGATTCAGATTTCAGATTCAGATTTCAGATTCAGATTTCAGATTCAGATTTCAGATTTCAGATTCAGATTTCAGATTCAGATTTCAGATTCAGATTTCAGATTCAGATTTCAGATTCAGATTTCAGATTCAGATTTCAGATTCAGATTTCAGATTCAGATTTCAGATTTAGATTTCAGATTCAGATTTCAGATTCAGATTTCAGATTCAGATTTCAGATTCAGATTTCAGATTCAGATTTCAGATTCAGATTTCAGATTCAGATTTCAGATTCAGATTTCAGATTCAGATTTCAGATTCAGATTTCAGATTCAGATTTCAGATTCAGATTTCAGATTCAGATTTCAGATTCAGATTTCAGATTCAGATTTCAGATTCAGATTTCAGATTCAGATTTCAGATTCAGATTTCAGATTCAGATTTCAGATTCAGATTTCAGATTCAGATTTCAGATTCAGATTTCAGATTCAGATTTCAGATTCAGATTTCAGATTCAGATTTCAGATTCAGATTTCAGATTCAGATTTCAGATTCAGATTTCAGATTCAGATTTCAGATTTAGATTTCAGATTCAGATTTCAGATTCAGATTTCGATTCAGATTTCAGATTTCAATTGAGATTTCAGATTTAAATTTATGATTCTGATTTCAAATTCAGAATACGGATTAAGCTTTCAGATACAGATTGCAGATTTTGAAATGAGATTAAAAATTTTTGTGTTTAGCTCAGATTTTTTGTTTCAAAACGGGTTGGTTTTTAATTTGAGCATCAGAAAGGGAGTTCGATTCAGCCCTTAGTTTTATTATCAATGCTCCCCTATTTCTGATTTTTTTTTTTCACGGATGATGAGGAAGAGACATAATATTTATCATTATTGATCCCTCAGTTATGATGACAACATAATCAAGCCTTTCCTTTCTTCCAAAATTTTTGATTGAGCTTATATCGATGACAGTGAGTTAACCGAACCGCGATCGTTCAAATTCAACGAATTGTGTTATTCAATCTGCGGGGTGTCGGGAAATTCAATCCCTTCTCCGGGTTAGTTCGAGTGCATGTCATAAGCTCTCCTCATCTAATCCACTTCCAATGATAAGACTGTGAAACTGAGCCCGCTGAAAGAAATACGAAACCGAGCCATAAATTTGTGTTGCTCTGAAATGTAAAAGGGAAAACTTGGTTTGTATCATAAATTAATGGTGGTAAAGTGCTGGATTTGTGTGCTTTAAAAGAAAACCTGCACAAAATTTATTTGTGATAAATAAAACACAACACTTGTTTTTCTTTTTAAATTATAAATTGATAAGCTTTGGTTCTAAACTGGACCTGATTTTCATTTCAAGAATCAAGTAGGCCGTGACCAAGGTTGCCGAAAAAAAATCTGTGTTTTTTTTCAAAAAAAAAAAAAAATTCTGACTTTCTGTGATTTTGCCCAAATATTTTGTGATGGTGTTCTGTGATGGAATCAGCGTTATTTTTTTGAAAAGTCACGAAGAAATGAGTCTTTTTCATATTTCACTTTAGACAAATTTATTAACATTACCAATCTTGGCATGTTTTTCAAAAATAAAGTAAGAAATCCAAAATTTAGTTGGACATAAAATTTATAGTTCATCAAATACGTACAAAATAATAAAAAATGTGCAATTTTTGTGTTCCGTTACACAGGTTCTGCAATGAAAATTTGTTCAAAATTCTGTGGGACTATAGATTTTTCTCTGATCTCGGCAACCTTGCTTAGGACTGAGAGCGCGAAGCACATGGCTTCTGATTGACAGTGATTTTTTAAACATAAAACCATTCAACGCTTGCCGCGATCGTTTCGGTAAACAAAGCCCGATGAGCAATGCGCAATGACGCATGGAAAGAAAAGCTGATCATTGAGAGTTTTTTACGGTTGTTTACCTTCCATCCCTTCGAGCATCGTCAACGGTTGACTTACGGATGAATGAGTAAGTGGTTAGGAAGGTTCCTATCTCTCAAGCCTAAACTCTTCGACGCCCAGCTGTCTGCGGCTCCGATTCGCAAAAGGTGATTTGAGGGTAAGCAGGAAAATTGAAAGAAAACGACAGTTTATTGAAAGCATGAAAAAATCCGGTACGTCCCATTTCTGACATTTGTGTATGCATGTTTTTGGTTGCGGTTGCGGGTGTGTCACTTTTGCGAGGCCTACTACTTGGGTTTGCCTGAAGAGCTCTATGCAAATTCAAAATAAACCACTCCATGGCGACACTCCCCGGCTTTCATGGGTTGCTTCTCGTTTAGTTTTTTTTGCTCCCTTTCTCTCTTTTTATACTGGTATGTCAACATCTTTTGTGATGCTATTCTATGCAACTGCGGTTTCTTTTTCAAAAGGTCTACTTTGTCCAATTTTAATCCATTGAGTTTAAACCTTGTTACGGTATGAATCCAACTTTAAAAAAAAATTAAAATATATTTTTGATGAGTTTCTATCTTACAACTAGAGTTAGATTTTTTCGTGACCGTCTCCTAACCTGAGCCTTCCTTTGATTTAAATTTTTCTATCTATCAATTCCCTGCGCTAAGCCTATGCCGTTTGATGTTTTTTGTTCGCCTACTGGGCTTTGTTCTGTTTGGACCTGGTGATTTATCTGCTTCAGGAGCAGCTGATCCATAAAAAATGGGTTACTTGGATCTTTGCCGGAAGATAGTTGTCATCCAGTAAAAAACATGACACCCCAAGGGCATCTGGAGCACTCAATTAAACGGGCCATTAGATTCAAATCAAGTTCAAAGGGTGCCAGTTTGACAATCCGTTGAATCTCTCTAATTTCTCAATAACCGATAATTCCAATTGTATGGTTTTAAAAACTCGTTACGAAACTTAATAATAATTTGTGAACAATGTTCTTCTAAAATATATTTTCACGTTATAAAAAGTCGAAGAAAAAAAAAATCATCAGAAAAAAACTGTAGATCAGGTTAAAAGAAATCCCCATAATGCATAAGTACTCGATTCAATGTATAATTTAGGAAACCTTCCTTTATCGTCAATCTCATGCTCCTACTGCAGAAAGAAATGGTTCAAATAATTATAGAAATATTCTTATTGATATATGTCCCATCCCATACCAAGTTTGGATCCATTTGCTTGGTAAATTTGTTAATCGAGTAATGGAAAAACATGTTAGAAAGTCGCATTAACTTTTTCTATCTCTCCATTGGATGGAGAGGTGAGTGCTTAATGTTCATTGAAATATTTCTTGTACTCAAATACCATTTGATGCAAAATTTTGCTTTATTTGCTCGATTAATTCTCTAGTTATGAATGATTGAATAGAAACCCTTCCCTAATTTATAACTCTCCGCTGAAAGAAAGGAGGAGCCTCAATTTATCATACAATTATTTCCCGTATTCAAATACCCTGACATGTCAAATTTGGTTCCATTTGCTAGATAAGTTCTCGAGTGATGAAAAAAAATTTAAGATAAAGTTTTGAATTGATTCAGGTTAAAAAAAAAACAACTTGTTCCTTATTAATTTAATCTTAAAATTTTTACAGTAGAAAACTTTTCTCGCTAGATATAATTCAAATAATTCCTGTCCTTGTCCAGGAAACAAAAATAAAATACCTTCTACTGAACCTCATTAGCCCGCTCCTTGAATTATTCATATCATTAGCTCATTCACGAGAAGTTTCAAGCGATTGTATGTACCTAGTAGGCAATGATTTCTCTACCCCATTCAACGAACATGTTTCAATGTGCATAGGTAGTCAGAATGTTACCCAGCCTACCGAGATGGGAATTTCGAGGACCCATTCAATGTTTTCGCTGCTAATTGTTCCCGATCAATGCACTTGCTTGTGATTATCGTGAAGCAAATAAATACATGGGAATACACTATTGCAGGGCCGTAGGAAGAACCGGCTCATGGGGGGGGGGTTTTGGTGACAAAATTTTTCCTTTAACATTTTTGCTTGAAGAATGCATACATAAGGAATAGTTAAAAAAATAAAAGTTTTATTTTATTTAGGTTTGAGTTTTTTACATTCAAAGTGAGGAATTTATTCTAGTTTTCGAAAACAAGATCTAGAAGTTGCTGATTGGCCAAGAAGTTAAAAAAGATTCATTCCAAAGAAAAACTTTTTATATTTACTTAAATTAGAAAGTAGTAAGCTAATTCTTTTCACGCATGATCATTTGAGGCATTGGTAAAAAATTATCAAATATTTAGAAATGAAAGTAAGAGATTAAGTTTGCGGTTCAAATCAGATTTATTTTCTTCTTGATTAAAATTAAAGATTTTAATTCGAACCTTTTTTTAAGAAGAATCTGAAATATTAATAATGTTAAACAAAAAACCAGTAAAATATGTTTTCAGTTGAATTTTAACTTGAAAATAAAATACAAGTTCTTTGGCCTCATGAAATTATCTTTGATGATTTATTTCGTGATTATAATCCTGTGAAAAAAAATTTAAAAATTGTATTTTAAATTTGTGATATCTTCTGGTTTGTTTTCCAAATTGACTCTGATTAAATATAAAATTTTTATTTTTAATTCAGAATCAAAATTTTGAAACTGTGATCGTTTGTAATTTAAATCCTCAATGAAATGCTCACATTATTATTTTAATTTTGATTTTAAATCTGAACTTCGAGTTGAATCTGAGTTTTTAATTTTGATTCCGAATCTGAGTATTGCCTTTTGAACACGAGTTCGAAATCTAGATTGCGAATTTGAAAACGATTTTTGAAATCTAAGCTCTAGATAATAATTTTCACCAATTTTGAGAAAAAAAGGAAATTTTGTTCAGAATTTTCAACCAGATTTTTTTTTTTGAATTCTGAATTTTTGACTTTAAATGTGAATTCATTCTTCAGTTATTTATTCGAAATTGAACTTGTGAATCTGAATGAAAATTGCGAATGATGAAACTGTTTAAGATTTTTCAATTCTGGATCAACATTATGAAACTTTCTTTAGTTCGAATTCCACATGAGAAATAAAGTAAAAAATTCAAATCTCAAAAATGGTTTGAAATTTTAAATACTTTCTCTTAATATTCCAAAATGATGAGTTTCGAATATAGAAGTATGAAATCCAAAATCGAGATTCGAATCAGGATTTTTGCGCAATGATGATCCAAACTGAATTTCAGTAACAATAAACCGGATACAGAATCCGAACTCTCATAACAGACATTGAGTTTTATTTTTTGCCAATATCCGCTAATATCAAAATTTTCAATCAAAGATCATGAATAAAAACACTTAACTTTTGTGTATCGAAATACAACAGTCAATTTCAAATCATATATTGAGCTTTCAAAAAACGTTCATATAATTTTGTTAAAATTTATTAAAAAAAAACCTAAAATGCAAAATACATCATTTTCGTGACTTAATTTTAATTTTTTGTTTTATTTTGCAAATCAAGTGTAAAAAATCTGGCATAATCTGAGTGATTTGGCAAGTTTAGTCTTATCCCATTTGAATAGAAAATTCGGGATGAAATTTCTATCAACAAGTTAGAAATTTTAAGAAAAACTGAAGTATGATTGACCTGGGATAAGACTTTAAGGTTTTGTCTTTATTTCTGAAAAGATATTGTTACTCTTGTATAATTTTAGTCGATCATCAAAATTTTATTGGGAATTCGTAATTTTGAGTATAGAGAAGAACATATTGCTTGGCATTTTTGGACCCTCATGGGGGGGGGGTTTAACCCCCAAAACCCCCCCCGTTCCTACGGCCATGCACTATTGTATGAGGTAATTCTTTATCGTTCGCTGCACCTTCAAATTTGTGATAATCGTTTACAAACTACTTACCTGGGAATTATTTGTTGAAGCTATATTGAATCCCCATTCTACATTGTTTATGTTTTTTTGTTTCTTCTGTAAGTGTTTGTGAATTAATTTATTTTCTATATTTTTATATCATTTCAGACACATATGGTAGCGGCCTTTGAACAAAGTTTAGCCAGCATGTCGCAGAAGCTTGAAAAATTAACACTATCGAAGGATAATAAGGTAAAATAAGTGTCAATTTAATTAAAATTCAAACAAAGACAAAAATGACAAAAAAATGACAAAAATGACAAAAATGACAAAAATGACAAAAATGACAAAAATGACAAAAATGACAAAAATGACAAAAATGACAAAAATGACAAAAATGACAAAAATGACAAAAATGACAAAAATGACAAAAATGACAAAAATGACAAAAATGACAAAAATGACAAAAATGACAAAAATGACAAAAATGACAAAAATGACAAAAATGACAAAAATGACAAAAATGACAAAAATGACAAAAATGACAAAAATGACAAAAATGACAAAAATGACAAAAATGACAAAAATGACAAAAATGACAAAAATGACAAAAATGACAAAAATGACAAAAATGACAAAAATGACAAAAATGACAAAAATGACAAAAATGACAAAAATGACAAAAATGACAAAAATGACAAAAATGACAAAAATGACAAAAATGACAAAAATGACAAAAATGACAAAAAATTACAAAAATTACAGAAATCACAAAAATGACAAAAATTACAAAAATTACAAAAATGACAAAAATGACAAAAATTACAAAAATTACAAAAATTACAAAAATTACAAAAATTACAAAAATTACAAAAATTACAAAAATTACAAAAATTACAAAAATTACAAAAATTACAAAAATTACAAAAATTACAAAAATTACAAAAATTACAAAAATTACAAAAATTACAAAAATTACAAAAATTACAAAAATTACAAAAATTACAAAAATTACAAAAATTACAAAAATTACAAAAATTACAAAAATTACAAAAATTACAAAAATTACAAAAATTACAAAAATTTACAAAAATTACAAAAATTACAAAAATTACAAAAATTACAAAAATTACAAAAATTACAAAAATTACAAAAATTACAAAAATTACAAAAATTACAAAAATTACAAAAATTACAAAAATTACAAAAATTACAAAAATTACAAAAATTACAAAAATTACAAAAATTACAAAAATTACAAAAATTACAAAAATTACAACAATTACAAAAATTACAAAAATTACAAAAATTACAAAAATTACAAAAATTACAAAAATTACAAAAATTACAAAAATTACAAAAATTACAAAAATTACAAAAATTACAAAAATTACAAAAATTACAAAAATTACGTAAACGACAAAAATGACAAAAATTACATAAATGACGAAAATTACAAAAATTACAAAAATTACAAAAATTACAAAAATTACAAAAATTACAAAAATTACAAAAATTACAAAAATTACAAAAATTATAAAATTTACAAAATACAAAAATTACAAAGATTACAAAAATTACAAAAAATACAAAAGTTACAAAAGTTACAAAAATGACAAAAATGACAAAAATGACAAAAATGACAAAAATGACGAAAATGACAAAAATGACAAAAATAACAAAAATGACAAAAATCGTTGAAAACTTTTTAGGAATCCATATTTTATAATCAGAATAAAAAATCCAAAACTTTTTTTCATTGTTCCTTACAAGTCAAAAAGATTGTTTTACTACTTTTGCTTTATACGATTCACAGGACACGGAAATACAAGAAATGCGTCAAACGATCGAACTTCTCCGCCAACAATCGGCAGGAATCGCTGCAACGCAACTTCTGGCCCTCAGCTCAACCCAAGGAGCGACGTCAGGTGGAAATACCACTAAGGTTAGTAAGAGATGATTTTTCATCTAGTGTATCCGCTTGTACTAAAATATTCGTTTTATTTCTTCCAGAACGTTCCTCCACCCCCGTCCAACACCAGCGGGCCAGCGCACGAAGAAATGCGCCGTCATCACAGTTCGGATTCGATGCACTCGATCACCGTCATGGGCCATGAGCCACTTTCGGGCCATGGACAAAGTCAGGGAGGAGGAGGCCAATACCACAGTCAGAAAAAGAAGGGTGGCCTGCGCCATTCGCTTCAGCGGGCCTTCTCCAGGAATAACAAAAATTCCGGAGGCCATAAAAACGCGCCTCGCCCCATCAGCCAAAGTTCCAATCCGGATTTCGCCGAGCGCGAAATGATGTTACTAATCGGAGGCAGTGGCGGCCAATATTCAAACGGAACCAGCAGGGAAAACGTGTCCGTCAGTCCATCAGCGTACGCGGGACCCCCCTCACTGTCGCCGACCAGCAAATGCAGTTCCACCAGCTCCAGCAGCCCGGACCAAAACGGTAGGAACTCTAGAAATAATATGCGCGCTGCATTGGAAAAATGTCGAACTTTATAATCTAAGAATGCATGTAAGCACTTACTTAGGCAGAAACTGCGGAGAATCCGTGCACTCATGGTGGATACATAGATTTGGATCAAAACATGAAACATATTTTTACTTTTATTTATGAAATTTGTTAGTTTTAACCCATTTTAAATAAAAAAAATTACTGAAAAATGGCATTCTTTTATGTTCCGCAGGAGACCAACACATCACGTACGATCGGGACGGCAACCCTGTGGTGGAGCATCTGGTCAAACAGCTACGCGAAAAGGATCTGGTGCTGACCGACATCCGCCTGGAAGCTCTGACTACGGCCTCGCAGGTGGAATCCCTCAAGGATACGGTGATGCGGATGCGCCAGGAAATGATCTCCCTGAAGCAGAACAATGATCGGCTCCAGCAGATGGTGGTGCGTCGATCAATGACCGGAAGCGATGTCTCGCTGGGTGGTTCCTGCAGTAGTCCCACGGAAAGTGAACCTCGTCGATACAGTGCAACGGCCGAATATCTCAGCAATAGACCACCGATGGAGCTGCCTTTGAATCTGGACGAAGGAGATGAAGATTGTGAGCCACCTCCACCGGCTCCGGAACCGCTGAGTCCAGCATTCATTGCCGACATGTCACCGGGCCTCGAACGATCGCCACCGATTCTGGACGAGATCATGGCACTTTCAGCCGATACGGCACTAGAATCGAACATCGAGGGCAAGAAAATTGCCATTGCTGTCTACTTGGGGCAGATGGAACTGTTTGGCCGTTATCTGGAGGAGATGAACGAATCGGGAAAAGGCCGGGAAAAACCAGGTCGAATTAAACAGAACGAGTTTACGATTGCTTTCACCTTTGTTTGTAGCAAAACGAGCTGGCCAAGTCTGGATTACATCGTGAGGAGAAGCTTCAACGACTTTCTTGAACGTGTCGATCCTGCCGGCAATTTGGGACTGACCACGGAGTCTATCTCCAGCTATCACTTGGGCGAGGCAACCCGTGCTCCTGAGGTCCATCTGCCGGAGCTGCTACCCTGTGGCTACACCGTCGGAAACGTGGACACCCTGTACATTTGCCTGCGGGGAGTCAGCAATGTGGCCATCGACAATTTGATCATCAAAAATATGGTGCTCCGATACAAATCGTCCGCCGTCGTCGATCCGAGACGTAATCGAACTTCACAAGGCTCTGCTGACAACAACTGAGGCGTGCCGTTGCGAATTGCAGGCAGTTCGTGAAACCAATGCAAACTAAAATGTTCTCCTATTAGCTGGAGCTTTCAATAGTGCTTAGAATTAAACGATAGTTACGTCCGAGTAGTAAATTATTCCTTGTTTGTTTCACTCTCCTTTTCTACTTAAATAGCCAGATCAGTCAACGAAATAGGTGATATTATTTTGCGATGTATAACACTTTCGAGACATTGTATTTTTCCGGGAAAAAAAATCAAAAATAAAAAGTGCCTGAATAAAAGTTTTATTCCAAACAATATTAGTATCATTTAGAGAAATTAAGCTTCAATATTATCACATTTGTTTCATTTATTCTTTAACTCAGAAATGAGCAACCCGCGGCTAACGAAGCTTATCTCAAATGAAACTTATTTCAAGAGTTTTTTCTACGATAGATTTTTTTTATTAACCATTTTAATAACAATCAATCAACTTTAAGACTAATCTAATTGCTAATTATACAACTCTAGTGATCTATTAGAAAGTGCTGGGATATCATACATTTTGTTTATACATAAGTTATATCATTTCAAAAACAAATCCTAACAGATTTTTAAGTATACATATATCAAAGAAATGTCTGAATAGCAAACTGTTATCCCATCAAATATCTCTCAAATGTTTTTTTTTAAACAAAATATACTATCATTTTTATAATTCACCATATTTAAAGCAATAACTTCCCGAATGAGAAACAAATGTGCGCTTTCATTACATGAATTTTCATCTATTTTTTTTTTTTCATAGTGTGTCTTCTGGGTCATCTAGGCTCAAACCAATACGATTCTTTATAACATTTTCTACCCAATTCAAAACGAGACGTGACTTTTCACAATATTTAATCCTATGAACATTGATGTCATCTTGTTGACAAATGATCTTTAAAAAGAAGTCACAGAATTTTCCGTGGATTCTGAGAAAAGTATGGTGGTTTGACGTAGTTGAATATCTAGGAAGCAAATTAGCGTAATATAATTATTTTGTGTTCTATTAATATACAGTACATCTAGTTCAACACAACACAGCGTTTATTGAAATTTGTTTCAAAATTATCCTTGTTTTTTTTAAGAACATTTACTTGAATCTCGTTCAATACAGGAGAAAAAACGCATCAATCAGATTCGCGCATGGCGGGGAAGGCTGAATCTTAGGGGGCTGATATGTTTTTTTTAATAAACTTTACGTTTAAATCCGAATTTGAAAAATTAGAACTCAATGCGGCTGAGAAAATTTAAACATGTATTAAATATGGAAATATTAGATACTGGAAGAAAGCATAAGCGAGAATATAAGAATATGTTTTGGAACAATAAGTCAATAGATATAAAAAAACCATTCCATATTTGTTTGTTTTTAAATGATGATCAAGCTTTTGACTAAATTTTAACAAATCCATGTTTTCAAATTTTTTTAAATTTAGCTACCTTTCTTTGAAGCAATAAATAGCTTTAAAACCTTATCGATCATATGAATAACAAATTTGCTTCGATATGATTGAAGAGCGAATGCGTCACATCTCTATTTCAGGAATACCGTATGTGTATTCACTGAATTGTGGTGGCTAATATAGTAAAAATATATCCTTGTTAACTATCCGTTAACTTTAGAAGACTATGATTTTCCACAGTGTATTCCCGATAGCACTGGATATCAGGGACCAAAATAATAAACATTACTCAAGCTGCGATAATCTTTATAAAATAAAAAATAAAAGAAAAATACTTAACTTCGTTCCACGGCCCGTTCCTTCGGATATGTTCAAAAATTGGAAGTCGTAACCATGGTTTCCAGCATGGTCTCCAATTTTCATTCAATCATTTGAATCTAGACTGCTTTGGAAGTGCACAATCGAATAACTTTTTTTTCCGCCAAATGAAAACTTCTAAGTTTCAGGTTGCTATGAAAGTCAGTAACCAAAACATTCAGACCGGTCCGCATAACAGTCAAATGAAAGAAATTTTTTTTCGATTGAAAATCATCGCTTTCATTTTCATGCCTTGCTGAAAATCTTCGAATAAGTAGATTATTAGTCTAAATATACAAATTAATAGGACGTTTTTAACAGAATCAAGCTATAAAAATTGCAAAAAAAAATATATTTTTTTTAAATATTAGAATATTTAGTTGCTTTCAAATCGCTTCCTCTTACTTAAATAAAAAGATATAAATATTTAATGAATTTAGAGCTCTTGGCTTAGTTCCCTTTTAAAATAATTTATAATCACAAAAAAACTAGATTGAAAAAAAAATTACATAAAAATAACAATTTTCATTTCCGTTTGAAATTGAAGATCTCGATTTTCATTTGAAAATCATCAGGTGCACTTTGAAAATCATTAACGTCATCATCATTCGAAACACCGAGGCATTTCAACTGAAATCATCGTAAGCAAACTAACAGTAGCATGCTTTGGCCTTTCATTTGAAATATTTTTCTGTTGTGAATGTGAAAATTGGAGACGCTGGTTTCCAGCATATATTGACACTGTAGCGGCTACAGTGTAGCCCCTGCTGTTTCCCGCTATGTTTTGGTTCTGGTTCTGGTTCTTTTCAGTGACGTGAACGGATAGTAACGGCGTAACAGCCCATTTTCTGCCCACTGTGGACAATTTACACCATAATTTTCTTCACATTTTATCATTTTCACAAATCAAAACAAATTTTCACGAGACGAAAAAAAAAACGCGTCCGTCACCGGCAAGTCGACGCCTGCTCCTCTGAAAAAAAAACCTTATATTTAGATAGTTAAGTCATTATTTTTCATATCAACTATATTATCAAGCAAAGTTTAAATTGTATAACGAAGTTTAATATTTCTGTTCTTGATTTATATCGGAGATACGGAAAGTTTTTTAATTAAGACTGGTTGAATGATATTAGATTTCTTATCGATATGACTCGGCGAAATTCTGCTGACAAAAACAATATTTGTGAATAATTTTGTGATTCAACCCAAAAAGTTGTAACGATTACACAGGGGAACAGCACTTTTGGTGCCAATGTTTCAATAACTGATTTTGTATGATTTTGGCGTCCTAAATTCAAAACATTTCACAGTTTTCGTCTATCACTTCTAGTTTCGGTTATATGGCGGGTGGAAATTATTAAATTTCTCAGTTTCGGGTACAATCGATCTTTCAAAAATGATAAACCACTAAACCAAAAGCTGTTTTTCAATCAATAAACTACCCTCGCATTCAATCAAGGACTCAGATATTGCCATGGTTTTCTTGTATCAGAGATATAACGCTGTCAAAAAATTGAATTCTGCAATTCAATGAAATTACAAAAAAATAAGATAACAACTTCTTCTGACATCAATAAAGTAAGTTATTGAATGTTGGAAATTTAAGATTTTAATTTATTCAACAGCATTGTTGAAGACTGCGAAATAATTTAACTTTCGGGATTATTAATATCAAATATTCCATTCAATTTTCATTTTAAATATAGTCAAAATTGCCGTAACAAAAAGAAAACATCCATAACATTCTCCTCAGAATTCAAAATTACTTGCAGTCTTTAGGGAAGTTGATCATTGAGTCAATGAGTATTTGTATTTCACATTGTTGTCAAAATTGAATAACTTATTTTTTACCTATGTTCCAAAGATATCTCGTAAACTTGAGCTTACCAAACTTCTTATTGAATAACGGGATTTTGCGCCCCTGAATGATTCAAAATCAGTTCTAATAACCCTTGCACCTTAGGAAAATAAGAATTATGTCTTGTTTTATGAATGATGCTATTTTCAGAAATTTCTTAGCAAAATATGCCAAACGTTGAATAAATTTAGTGATTTAACTGCAAAATTAGCAATCCACATTACCAAAGACAAAAGATTTTCACGATTCAGCCTAAAAAAGTCTATCCAAGAAGAAAAAAACTAATGAAATCTGTAAAAAATTTCCAGAATCAAAAATGTGTACTGTAACATTGACAAATCTGGTTAAAAATCCGTGAAATTATGAATTTTTCATGATTTTAAAACTTTGCTTAACATCTCAATTTGAAATCATTGAAAACGGAATTGCAAATTAAAGAAAAAAATAGTTTATAGAAAAAAATGAGGATTTACGAAAAAAATAAGTAAATCGTGAAAAAACTTTTCGAAAATTGGCACAGAAAAAATTTGCCATAGTTAAGCTCAATGAAACTTTTGAATGAAAGTGATGATAAAAAAAACCATTGCATCGGTTCGAACAAAAAAGGGACTTTCTCAGAAAATGGTCCAAATCTTCATACGAACCATAGAAAGACTTACAATATATTTCAGAAGCATATGATGTTTTTTGTAAAACAAATTCTATTCTCTTAAGATTTCAAATCAACTTAAACAATTATTGAAAAATGATCAAGATTGAGTGATGAACCTATTCATTTTCGGCTGGTTTAATCATCTTAAATTTATAGTAATGTTTATGCAAAAGTACATGAAATCGTTTAATTTATTCCTTTCCAGTTTTGTGTTTGTCAAAAATTTTTCTTTATTAAAATTACGAAAAGCTATGTAAACTATTATTACCTAAATTTTATATTAATGCGGCCCACCGAAAGAATTTCGAAATAAAACTTACCTCTGCTTTAACATTTTTCAAACTGAAGAAGAAAAAATCAATCTAAATATGAGATATTTCTATCTGCTTTTGTTATTGAAATAACTTTTGATAATAGGTTAAAACATTTAAGAAATTTTTGCACTTTTATCGAAAAAAACAATTTTTTTTAATATCAATTATCAACTTTCTGCGAAAAAACTTATAGAAGTTTTAAATTTGTAAATTTTTCCTCAGTGAACGAAGTTTCCAAGAAGTTGTAATCCAAATTATGTTTAAATATTTTTTAAAGTAAAAATTTAATCGATCTCCGGTTTAAACAAATTCGTTAAATGAAATGATTTTTTTTTAAACTTGCTGCAGTAATGTCAAAAATACTTCTAGTTATTGTAGGACACAAATGAACATTAGCAGAAATGAAAAGTTTGAAATAATGATTAAACATTTTGATCGATATAAACATGGAAATAAATGGTTCAAGTTGAGTGTGTAAAAGGCCTTTTTAGAAACAGTAAAAAAGAGAGCAGGAAACACAGATGTTCGTGAAGCAATCAGTTGATTAACAAATTTTGGCAGTCACAGACGTTTTCCAAGTGAATGTCCGGAAGATGCCTTAGAAGAATCCGACAATGATTTCTTTATCAATTTTATAAAAACTGTTGAATTTTTTTATTATTTTATTTCTATTATAATTTTTTGAGTTCGCGTGGTTAAAATGGGTAGTGTTAGAAATCCATTTCCTTATGTACTGGGTATTTTTGGTATTGTGGTTGTTTTGAGCTTAATTTGAATTTCGAAAACTGCGAATGACAGGAATCTCCAACAGAATCTAGTCTAACTGTCGCTTTTTGGTTTGCTACTTTAGACATAATAATAAAACTTGTTGACTAAGTTTTAGTTTTTATTTTACTTTCGTAAGTTTCAATTTTCTCAAACTTGAATGTTGCACCGTTTTTCTGGTCAGCAGTGAGATAAAAGGCCGCATCAGTAAAAACTAAAGGTATTGAATTGTCCAACTTAAAACTTTCTGGATCAAGGCTGCCGGCTGATAAAATTCCCCGCAACATCCACTGGTTGGTATCGGGATCTAAGTAATATAGTCCGGCACCACTGTTTCCTATTCCGGTTTTTCCAAATACAATTTCAGCACAAAAACTTTGTTCGTCAACCAATCCCGTTTTGCGTATGTACTCGTGCGCATAACAATAGTTGTGCGAAAGTGTTTGAAAATGTACTTCGTTGAACGAGATCGGAATGTGATTTTTATCGAGATTCCAGGATGGCAAATGACCGAGCCTATCAAATGTACTGCTAAATGGAACACTGACCCTCCAAAGACAAATCGGCTGAATGTAATCGCTGTAAATTATTTTCGATTGCAATTGTAGCAGAGCGATATCTTGGCGTAGACCGTTTGTGGTCGTTTTGTTGGGAACAAAAATTCTGAGAACTTCGTGTGCTTGGATAAATTCCTGTCCTCCGATCAGAGCATAAGGTATACCAACTTTAACAGTTAACATTCGCGAACCATTTATTGAATCCGTATAGGCCGTGCACTGTGCAGCTGTAACGATAATCTTTTTTGACACAATAGTACCGGAACATCTGAAGGTATCTGAGGAAGGTTCCCTGGAGTATATAGCTGCGCGCCACGGCCAGGATGCTTCCAGGTCGGTCAGCTTTCGTCGACCGCAAGATGAAGCTGAAAAGGACACAAAAATGTGACATTGTTTAAAAAAAACTTCAAAACAAAAAAAAAAGAGGTCATTTTAAATTACAGCTTTTCAGTTTTAAATCAAAGCAGTTGAACCCAACCTTGGGAAAGTGGTCACATCAGTTCTTGTCTTACAACTCCGAGAAAATTCGATGGTTCTACGAGAAACGCGGCTGCCCGCATACTAAAAAACTATATCTCAAACGGTCTATACGATTCCTCAACTGCTTCAGAAAAAGTGATTCTCTCTGTAAACGTAGCTCTTCTATTAAACTTTACTTCGATGACAAATTTAAACGATAAAAACGAAACGTGAACCTTCATGTGAAAAAGTGATGGTATCTGGAAAGGTGATACAATAGCAAGCACGATTTCCTTCAATTTTTCTGTAATCGTAAAAATGCTAAAAATGATCTCGATCGGTTCGAACCGTTAACCATACCGTCCATAACTTATGTCAAAAATGAGCAAAACGCCGGTCAGAGATGCCAGACAGTTTTACAAAAATCAGTACGAACTTATAAACAAATCTCTTATATAATTTTGATATTCTGATACGACTCTGTAGCGTTTCAAAAACAATAATGGAACTTGAAGGTATGCTCATACATCATACTAAAAGAAGTTCATTATCGCTTTTCGCGATGTTTTTAATAACGTTCTAGTTGGAAATAGAGCTTGGAGTACCGATGGTGTTTGTGGTTTTCGTTGATGATTTTATCATCAGCATTAGTTTTTTTTTTTTTTGAAAGATTTTCATATTAACTATGATTGTCTACTAATAATACTAATACTAATGAAACTGATGAATACCACATACTAATCTAAATCTATAGTAGGGGCCGTTCAGATACCACGTGGACAGAAAAATGAGATTTTTGACCCCCTCCTCCCCCTCCGTGGACAAGCGTGGACATTTGGCAAACCCCTACCCCCCTCCCCGGATGTCCACGTGGACAGATTTGAAAAAGTTTTTATTTTAAACACCTATATTTTGACAGTTAGAAAACACCACTTTTTGCCTTTTTGTTATAGAAATGGCTGATTTTGTAAAACCGAATAATAATTTCCTGATATAAAAAATATTGAAATTTTAAATTTCTTAATTATCATATTTACTACTTGCTTATTGCTTAAACTTAAACTGGAAAGATATGCCATTTTAAGATTTTGATTTAAACATCTTAATATTCATTCTCCTTTAGAAAATATTTTGAAAGTAAGTATGTCCACGTGGACATCACCCAAACCCCTACCCCCCTCTCCGTGGACAAGCGTGGATATTTCCATATCCCCCTCCCCCCCCCTAAGTTGTCCACGTGGTATGTGAACGGCCCCGTAGATGTAGATGCAAAAAAAATCATATAAACATAAAATTTGCTTTTACATGGTGTATGGCAATCTCGAACAGAAACATTGATTTAAATTAAACGGAATTCCTCATTTCAATCAATTAGTCATTAATATCCTTCCCATAATCATCCAGATTATCTAAAATATTTAACTAAAAATATCGCATCTCAATATCTATAAACATATTGATAAAACATTCAACCTGGCACCACTGACGCAATCGTTTCATTTTTGTTTTGATGCGCCGGTCATTTCAGTTTGAAGTTTGAGATGCTGACGGGCAACCTTCACGCTCGAAATTAATTAACCAATTATCGTTAAAAAGTAACCATTTTCACACCTTTCCGCGTTAAGTGATTTTTTGGTTTTTTCCATAGAAGTCATTTTTTGACTTCTCGTGAGAAGTGGAAATGTGGTTACTTTTTAACCGCAAGAAATTATAGCGGAGAAGTTGAAAAACGGTTAATTTTGAACCATATCGCATAATGGAAGGGAAACAGGTGAATTTTTTCTTTAAAATACTAGAGTTTGGAATGTTTTCAACGGAAAATGAAAAATGATGCTGATTTAAGAGCAGTTTATTTATTTTTATTGATATCGATAAAAAGCTATCGTATTTATGGGGAGGAACGCTACTCACACACGTTTTCCATGTGATTTCTAGAACGGGTATTACATTCATATTTTCTTATGCAAATCGGTAGTACATCGTTATCGAACACGCGTATTTATAACAATAATAATAATGAATGAAGAGACCACTTATTGAGTAGTGTGACAACTCCCAAGTAACAATTTTAATTTTATAAGAAACTGGAAGAGAGATATAAAACCTCGTTATAAAACGACGTTAAGTTTTATAAACCCCATTAAAACATGTATAAAACACCTATAAGAGTAAAAAGGC
The DNA here is from genome assembly GCF_029784155.1 of Uranotaenia lowii. NCBI lineage: Eukaryota > Metazoa > Arthropoda > Insecta > Diptera > Culicidae > Uranotaenia > Uranotaenia lowii. The sequence goes on along the minus strand of NW_026598300.1, from coordinate 94,197 downwards.
CCACCTACAGGAGGTTCTGAAGAGAACATTACAAGAACCTTATACAACCAGTTTTTTTCGTCAGCAGGTTAGATAATTAATTTTCGATGCACATTATTTTTTTTGCGTGAATAATTTTCATCCGGGAAAGGTTTTGAAGTTGCTTGTATTGGTATAAAACGAAAAATATATCATTCGCCAAGACTTAAAAAAAAAACGACTAGCGACTAATAAAAGTACTGTTATGTTTATAATATATTTATAAATAGGTTTCTCGATATCTTAACGGGTTGCGCTTTTATTTTTATCGATTAATATTTGAAAAAACTGGTGAATAAACCGCGCGCCTACTTAGACTTGCGGAATAGTAAATCTTGAAATAGAATAATATATTACAAACCAACTTTTAGCGATTCTAAATCTGTGTTTTTTTTTCTTAAATTGAATAGATGGCTAAATGCAAAAACCACAAAACAAATAAAAACTCACTATAGCTGTTTATCATTATTATGCATTTATTTAAACTTTTCACTTCTGTTAAAGAAACACTGCTCCGAAGATGGCTACCGCAAGCTTGATTACAGGGGTTCTTTACTCGCTTCCGGGCACTTTTAGGAGCCATCTGAATTTTGCAAACTCCAAAAGTTGATGGTATCTGCTTCCGTCAAATTTGACCCGCCTCCGGCAGATTTTTGGGAAGTTTGGCGAAGTTCTGCAATATAACCAAACAAAATAATTTTCTCATTTTAATAAGAATGAATTGAAACACCTACAAGTTCTTCCTTGCTTTGTCGAACTTATTCCTACAGGATCCGGCTGCTAACTCTCGAACCGCTCCTATAATGGCCAAGCAGTGGCGACAGCAGCTCTTTACTGAACTTAATTGTGTGTTCGCCGGAAGTTCTTAAATCTGCTCCAGTTTCACCTCCTCGAGTATTCGGATCCTTATTAGAAAATAAGCCGAAATTTCAGCTTGTTTACATTGCAAACTGAGTTTTTTTTTCTTTTTTCAACCGTTTGAAACGTCATTCACGCTCATTCAAGAATACCCATTTCGGTTTTATAGCAAAGTTTTAAAATTGCTGTATAGAGGCCTTGAATGCCAATAAATAGAGGGTTAATATGAATAATCGTGAACTCGATAGAGGTTTTCAAAACAGGTTGTGTAGTCGTTTTGTAGCTGTCTCGCAGATAGTTTTTATAACGATCTTCGCAAAATAATCTTTACAGCCTTCAACGCTTTTTCAATCCCTTTAAAAAACCTCCCTATTTTCTTACAAAACTATTAGGAGTTTAAAATGTTGCTTGGGACTGGAAAACTTAGGAACCTCTTCGAGCTTTGTTTTCTTAGATAATAGGATTCTGCAATAGGATTACTGCAATTTGAAAGTATCATGAGAATCTTCTAAACAGTTCTATATTACTTAAGTCGTATTTACCACCTTGTTTACCCATCATTTAAGGGATTTGGTCATTGCCGCTGTACCAAATTGCCATCACACTGTGAGTCTCGTCTCGTCTCGAAGAACATTTCCGCGGATCAGATCAGCTTCTACCGTAGGGGAAAAGTTCATATAACGCCCCATGTGGCTAATACGCACCACCTTTGTTTTGAAGAATCTGAAACATTTGAAGCCTGCAAAATATTACCAATTTGTTCTAAATGCTGTGATTGGTCGTGGCAAGTGTGAATTTTTCCTTAAAATGCCCCTGTGTCGTGATAATTTCACAATTTAGGTTTTTCGTCATTTTGATCTAAATTTTAAAACACTTTCAATAAGGTGTCACCAAGCAGAGAAAAATGAATAAGACAATATTTTCTGACACATCGATAGAGGAGAATCTAAACTATGATTTTATGCTAAAAAATCATACTGAACTCGCAAAGGTATGCTTTTTATGAGTATGTTCTATCACGGACCATGCGCTCGTTATAACGCGCCAATCGTAGTAGGCTGAAAATAGCATTAATTTTTCAAAAAGGCCAATTTTCATTGAAAATGAACAAAAAGTCTTAAACCATATTTTGAGCTGTTAGACACGAATGCCACAAGGTGGTAAAGTGTCATAAATAAACCTAAAAAAAAAAAAAAAAAAACATATTTTGAGCGTTAATTCAGCCCAAAAAATCTACTTTTCATTTTTTTCAAAATTTTGATTAGTCCATTTTGATTTTTTTTTCAGTCAAAGTGTCTGTAAGTATTGGTGTGTTTTTGGTCTTCGGCTGCTTTCGGGTGTGTTCGGCTGCTAGGCGCATATTGAATACACAGCGGCGCGTATTTGCAACACAGTTTTGTTCTGTGGCTTTGAATATGGTTTTTAAAAATCAAGTTTTTGAAGCTACTATAGCAATTTAAGTAATAAAATATCATAGGAATTTGTAGAAAACACTTTTCTTCAACGATTGCACCCATTTTCAACACAATTTTTACGTGGAATACATAGAAAATCAGCCATTCGCTTAGGTGGCGCATAATAGGGCATGTTCCCCTACTCTTGTACTGGACGATGCACGAATACTCTTGGGCTCGTGAAGAATCAATCAAAGCGACCGAACTGGATTATGTGCTTCTAGGCTATCAGCTTGTTCAAAAGAATTCCAGGATTTGTTTGCAACTGTCGACGGAGAATGGGCAGTTTTAGTTTTCAATGACAAAAAGTGAAAATGATTATCACAAAGTGCATAAAGCACATATTTACCTGCTCGATTTTCGATGCTTTGCGCATCACAATCATATCGTTGTCGTTCATTTTACTGCACATTTCGAGAATGTTTTACATATCTGGTGAAAACAAATTTAATCGAAATCATATTGTTGCTGAAAGATACCTTGTAGTGTACTTTGAAGCATGTCCACTTGCTGATCTGGTTGGTCAGAAATTTGGCGAAAAAATGACTAGAATCGTCTGTCTGGACTGGACTGGATGATCCGATGGACTGGATGATAAACCAGATGATTTTTTATTCTTGTAGGATGATTTTGGTTCTTCGAGTTTGATGCTAAAAAAATGTAAACAAGAGGATGCCAGTATACTGAAATAAAAGAAAACATGTCTTAAATACGAAAACAATTCTGAGAAGGAAATTTCTTAAAAAAAAAAAAGAAATTGAGATCATTACCGCAGAAAACATCTTCTATTGCACTTTGTAGTAACATTAATTGGGATTGCGGAAAGTCCTGAAGCGCACAACACTTGCAATACAAATTTAAGTAAACGAGCTTAAGCTGGTTGTTTTTTGCCAGCCTTTTCGCTGCTTCTGTTTTTCTCTAAACTTCCGATCATTAGTTTTAGTTCCTTCCACACCGTGTGATGTTTTCGTTGCACATCGGCAGAAGATTGTGTTTACAAGCGGTGAAGAAAAAATCCTTCCAGGTTGCAACGTTGTTTCCCAACTATAGAAGAGCATATTTCAATCGTGATTGCATCGAATACATCCCGAAGCCGAACCGACGGAATAGTGGGCGACGTTCTTTTCTGTCGGCAGGCGGCAACTGCAAACTGGATGAATGTTTCGATGGCTGGAAAGATCTCACCTTGAGGCTTCTTTTCACACTTTATGGGACTCACCACAGAAATCATGATGACATGACAATAGTGCAGATTCCAAAGCTGACAGACTTCTTATGAGGCAAAATATTTGGGTTTTCCGTACGTTGGTATATTCGGCAAACTGATCTGGCCGTTCCTTTTGATCGATCGAACGTGACCCAGGTATATGCCCCCTGAGGACGAGTTGAAATAAATAAATTCCATCACTTATCCAATTCAAATCTACTTACCAAGTTGACGGGCGTAACCGAATTCGATTCTACATTGACCGGCATCTCCGGTCGCTTTCTGCATCTGACGAATAATTGAATCACTGTTCAGGGTTACATCTTCTGGTGCGGTCGTTTCAGGCCAGTGTCCCAGGCTAAGTGATTGTAGCGATAGCCTATTAATAATAAAAAAAAATGATTCAAAAGAAAGTTTTCAATATGGGGGCCATTCAAATATTACGTAACGCGTTTAGGGGGGGGAGGGGGGTGTTAGAGTTTGTTACGCTTTGTGGATTTAGGATAGAAAATCTTAGACGGATGTGTTACGTAGGGGGGTGGGGGGGTTGAAAATGACCGAAAATTGCGTTACGTAATATTTGAACGGCCCCTATGGGAAAAAGCAGCAATTTGTAACAGATTCAAAGAAAAAAACACTTACCATTTAAGAGAGAGCGGTTTTCCGGATAAGGTCTTCATGTCTTTTGAGTTCCCAATAATATGTGGAAATGGTATAAACACTTTAAATTAGATTTTTCGTTCACAACAGCAAACGCGACCAACAAAACTTCCAAAATGGCGGTGTTCTTTTATTTTATGGAATTTTAACCAAATTTGTGTCAATGTTGAAGAACTTGCGCCGTGGTTAAATTTTTGCAAAAAATATCGTTAAAAAATAACCAAATGGGAAGTTCTCCATCGAAAACCAAAAAATGATTCAATTTTAAACATAAATGGTTAATTAAAATCGAGCGTGTTCCCTTCCACGGTAGCAATCGTAACGATACGATGAACCAGATCCTGAAAACCAAACTTGGGATACCAGAAAATCTGAGCCCGGAGGCTCAGAGTTTGTTGCGGGCCCTGTTCAAACGCAATCCCCAGAAACGGTTGGGAGTTGGCCCAAACGGTATCGACGACATCAAGCGGCACGAGTTCTTCTCCAACGTCGATTGGGACGCGTTCGAGCGGAAGGAGGTGCGACCCCCTTTTATTCCGGCCGTTTCCCGCGACGATGCGTTTTACTTTGACACGGAGTACACCAACAAATCGCCAAGTATATGTTAGCTTGTGAGTTGAAGTAGAGAGCTGGGACTAATCGAGGGGTTTGGTGTTTTTCTTGCAGAGATTCCCCCGGTGGTCCGGTTAGTGCGAGTGCCCATGAGATCTTCCGTGGATTCAGTTTTATAGCGCCCTGTTTGCTGGACGACATTCAGAATCAGATGGGTCCCAGGGCACCGTTTACGAACGAAATTCCTGGCGTCAAACCGGTCGCCTTTGCCGATGAGCACGCAATGATGCAGGAGCTGGGGCGGGGAACGTTCTCCGTTTGTCAGTTGTGTGAGAATCGTACCACCAAGAAATTATATTAAAATTCAATAAAATGATAAAATCAGAAAAGATCCGCCATTCTTATCCGAAAATCTCCCATAAACATTTAAAAAATTACGTCTGTGATTGTGCTCTTTTGACGAACGATCCCTTAAACGGTTTGAATAACGTTGGAATAAAGTAAAGTCAAATCGTTAGAGAACTATTTACGTTAATGTTTAGGCATGGGAGCTCCTCCAAATAACTATAACGATTACAATCCGATGATCAAAATACATTTTCCACAAACGGTTTTTCAACCTAAACTGGACTGCATGTAGAACAGTTCTGCCATACAAGTGTTTTAACAGTTTTTAACAATTTCATAACCTAACGACATATTAGAAATACTGTGAATTTGGAATTCACGATTCAACTAATGTATTTCACTGCTCGAATAATCGTTTGCTAAAGGTTTTTTTACGCTTCATGAAATCGTCGTTTAACTTTTTAAGAAATCGTTTGGTTACAATCCTCATCTATGCGGGTGTTTTCTTTGAAAAGGGTCTTTAAATGTTGTGTGGTTTACATTATGCCTATTTGAGTGTTTGCCTCGAAACGTGTAGAATCCGACTACTATTGTGTGAGCGTGTATGTACTCAGCTCTCGGTAGCAGGGTTGCCAACATTTATTTTAAAAAATCAGGGAACTTCCGAAATAAAAATCAGGCAAAGTCAGGCTACGTTAAAGTAACGGAAATTTCGCTCAAAGTGATGACCTTTTTTTTTTTTTGGTCATCGCTCCACATTTTCACTCCAATATGTGTTGTGAACCTACTTAGTTGAATAATTCTGCTGCATCAAAGCAATCAAAAGATAAAAATATTCCTTTCAATTCTCTTTTTCAATAAGAATTAACAGGAATCTTTCGATTGCTTTGATTCAACCACTTTTTCACTTCAGCTATGGTACCTACTTCAGTTTCTTACTACCCATTTTTCATGACATTCGCAAAAATCAGGCAAAATCAGGCATATTTTCAAAAATCAGGGAAAATCAATGGCTTTTCAGGTTGTCAGGCAGAGCCTCGAAAAATCAGGCAACGCCTGAAAAATTGATGAGTTTCATCAAAATATACTGTAGGTTCATAAAATCCAACATCAAACCAGCCGTTAAAAATCTAACAGACACAAACAGTACACATTCTGTAAGTCGAACAAGTAAAATTTTAAACACAAAAATTAATCCAGCAATTTTTCACATTCACATTTGTGCTGTTTTCAATGATATTTGAAGTGACTGAGAAGCCAAAACGTCCTTAATTTGACTGCATTCACCAGTCGCAGATCCATCTTCTTAAATGATAAAAAATACTTAATGTATGTATGCACATAATGATTTCAAATTTAACGTTGTAAGTCCGATTGATGCTCAAATTTCCCTAGAATTTGATGATATTCTTTCTGAACAAAAAGTATTTGAAAGTTCTTGTGAGACAAATATTGACGAACTTAAATTGATTTTCAAAAAATTTAAAAATATAAAAGCTCCGGGGGAAGATGGGATTTTCTACATTTTTATTTAAAAGTTGCCTGAAAGCACCTTAATTTTTTAGTTAAAATCTTCAATAAATGTTTTCACTTGGCTTATTTTCCCAATAAATGGAAAAATGCCAAAGTAACTCCAATTTTGAAACCTGGAAAAAGTACTTAAGAGCCTTCAAGTTATCGACCAATTAGTTTGCTTCCTTCTTTAATTAAACAATTTGAGAGAGTTATTTTGAATGATTCACATTAATCATAATTCTATTTTCCCTGATGAACAATTTGGTTTTCGTCATGGACATTCTACTATACATTAACTTTTGGGTGTAACTAATATGATTAACGCTAGCAAATCTGAAGGTTGCTCAACTGGTGTTGCTCTTCTTGATATTGAAAAAGCTTTTGACAGTGTTTCGCACAAAGGATTAGTAGCTCGATTTCATTTTCCTGTATATCTCACCAAAATTATTCAAAACTATTTAATTAGCCGCAAGGCCGTGCGAACGGCGGGGGAAGGGGGTTTAGGGGTTTAACCCCCCCCCCCCCCCCCCCCATGAAGATTTTTTCCAAGTAAAATTTTCATCGTAGTAACGGAAAATTACGTGATCTTAAAATGTATTAAAAAATAAGAGTTAACAAGCAAGCCAGAAATTTTTCTCGCCTTTGGCGGATGTTAGCCTTAAATCACCCTTGGATTGAGACATTTCGATCTACGGCACTATTTGACGTTCACGAAATGAAACTAACTTTGGTTCTAAATTGCGGTAGGGGAACATGCCCTATTATGCGCCACCTAAGCGAATCGCTGATGTTTTATGCATTCCACGTACAAATTGTGTTAAAAATGGGTGTAATCGTTGAAAAAACTGTTTTCTACAAATGCCTATGATTTTTTGTTACTCAAATTGCTATAGGGGAAAAGTTCATATAACGCCCCATGTGGCTAATACGCGCCACCCTTGTTTTGAAGAATCTGAAATATTTTAGGCCTGCAAAATGTTACCAATTTGTTTTAAATGCTGTGATTGGTCATGGCAAATATGAATTTTTCCTTAAAATGTCCCTGTGTCGTGATAATTTCACAATTTAGGTTTTTCCTCATTTCGATCTAAATTTTAAAACACTTTCAATAAGGTGTCACCAAGCAGAGAAAAACGAATAAGACAATATTTTCTAACACATCGATAGAGGAGAATCTAAACTATGATTTTACGCTGAAAAATCTTACTGAACTCGCTAAAGTGTGCTTTTTATGGGTATGATCTATCACGGCCCACGCGCTCGTTATAACGCGCCAATCGTAGTAGGCTGAAAATAGCATTAATTTTTCAAAAAGGCCAATTTTCATTGAAACAGAACAAAAAGTCTAAATCCATATTTTGAGCGTTAATTCAGCCCAAAAAATCTACTTTTATTTTTTTTAAATTTTCATTAGTCCATTTTGGTTTTCTTTTCAGTAAAAGTGTCTGTAAGTATTGGTGTGTTTTTGGTCTTCGGCTGCTTTCGGGTGTGTTCGGCTTCTAGGCGCATATTGAATACACAGCGGCGCGTTTTTGCAACACAGTTTTGTTCTGTGGCTTTGAAAATGGTTTAAAAAAATTCAAATTTTTGACACAACTTTAGCAATTTGAGTAATAAAAAATCATAGGCATTTGTAGAAAACACTTTTCTTCAACGATTACATCCATTTTAAACACAATTTGTCCGTGGAATACATAGGAAATCAGCGATTCGCTTAGGTGGCGCATAATAGGGCATATTCCCCTACCGCATTTTAAACAAATTGGTAATATTTTGCAGGCTTAAAATGTTTCAGATTCTTCAAAACAAGGGTGGCGCGTATTAGCCACATGGGGCGTTATATGAACTTTTCCCCTACTTAAAATATAATTTTGAAATCTAAAAATAACTGTTTTTTGAAGGCTTACAAACAAACATCTCTCCTGATCAAATTTAAGCATTTAGGATCAAATGAGTTGTTCAGTGTGAAAGTTAGTGGTCATTTGAATTTTAGTGGTCATTTGATAATAGTTTTTGGATATTGAAAAAAACGGTCATTTTCCATGAAAAAGCCCGTATAGAAAAAATGGCTAAAAACCCTATCAAATGGTTAAGTTTGAAGAAAAAAAGAACATGGGAACAGCATGAGAACTTGGGAAATTGCATGAAGGTAAAATTTAATTTGTTTATGAGGCCAAAAAAATTGAGAAATGTTTATAATTTTTGCCCCTAAATGTATGCAGCAACATTGTCCATCTTTCAAGTCTTTTTGTTTTTGAAAACGTTGAAAAATTCAATTTAATCCCCACAAAATACTACTGTTATCGATGCTTTGAGCCTTCTGCGCTCAATAGCATCAAAACAATAAATTTGAACATGTCGAAATACGTAAAACCCAGAGTGATCAAAGTTACCCCGAAACCCGAAATCTGGTTTTGTAACAAACATTTAATTATAACCACCAATGTCGTTTGAATTTACTGCAATCAATGATAATGAGCTTTCAGATATTACGAAAAAGCAATCCCTTCCAAAATATTCGAAAATTAATGAAAAAAGTAATCAAAGTTCCCCAAGTTTACGGTACTTTTAAAAAATCTTGTAAATGAACTTTGTATGCGCTTGTTTCTTCTGTTCAACTCATCGTTGAAATCCGGGGTTTTTCCTCAAGTATCGAAAGATTCTTTTTTTGTTCCTATTTTCAAGTCGGGAAAAAGTCTGACATTAAAAATTACCGGGGTATAGCAATCTTATTGTGCATACCGAAACTTTTTGAAGCAATAGTGAATGAAAAAATATATAATCAATTAAAAACACTCATAACTGAAAAACAACATGGGTTTGTTAAAGGACAATCTACAACGACTTAATTACTAGAATTTGTTTCTTATAACATCCACTGCATGAATCAAGAAAATTCCTTTCGGGCTCTAAACACGGACTTCAGTAGAGCTTTTGATAGAATCGACATTTCTTTGTTAATTTTTAAACTACATAAAAACGGTTTCAGTGCAAAACTGCTGAAATGGATTGAGTAGTATTTGACAAACCGTACACAAATTGCTAGATTCAATGGTTCACTTTCGAAAAGCATCTGGTGTGCCTCAAGGCTCCCAATTCGGTTCCTTATTATTTATCGTATACGTCAATGACATTACTTATTTACTGAATCAGCTAAACGTGCTTATTTGTTGCTGACGATATGAAGCTTCATATGAAAGTCAATAACGAAGAAGATTTCAGAGTGTTTCAAAAAGAAATGAAAAATTTATTCATACAGAAGAAATCCAAAATATGAGCGCTAATATAATCATAGCAGCTTTGCCTACTAGCGACACGTCGCATACGTCGCGACGTTGAAAATAATAACGACGCATCGGGAGTTTCCTAGGAGACTTGAAGTATGCGATTGTTGGCCCAAGGAAAATGTACAGTAAATAACGTAAACAATGTTCGAGTATTACATCAAAATTGCCTACTAGACTGAAAAATGAATAACAAACCTGCGAATGACAGAAACATCGCTAGTAAAAAGGCGTCGCTAGTCCTACTGTAACTATTCGGTTTGGTGCTTTACACATAGTATATTTTACAAATGGTGCAGTAAAAGTATTCTTGAACTAAACGTGAAAAAATGTTCAAATATAGTATTTACAAGGAAAAAATATCCGTCATATGAAATTGTTACGTTAGGAAATGAGTCTGTGGAAAGAATCAATAAGATAAGAGATCCAGGTATAATATTGGACTCGAAACTTACCTTTGTAGATCACTATAACTCAGAAATTCAGAAATTAAAAAGTATACTTGGCATTATAAAACGTTAAAGTTTTAATTTTCAAGACCCATATACAGTAAAAACATTGTACACAGCTTATGTCCGATCCATACTTGAGTATTGTTGCGTTGTGTGGTCCCCCTTCCAAATTTCTCATAAAAACCGTATTGAATCCATTCAAAAACAATTTGTTCTATTTGCTTAGCGAAATCTAGGATGGTCTCAGAGCCAATTACCAAGCTACGAATCACGCTGTTAACTAAAAAATATTGAACCATTAAGTGTTGGAAGAGATTTTGCTGCAATCTCTTTTGTAAACGACAAAATTAATCAGCGTGTTCAGTCTACTCATCTACTAAATCAGTTAAACTTTTATTGTCCGTGTCGGCAGTTGAGAACCAGAAATCTGTTGATTTTAACCTCTGCTCGAACTGATTATGGAAAAAAATAGTCCAATCAATTGCCTAATGAAGAATTATGATAAAAAACTACCAGAACATAGATTTTACTATGTCTAAACAGCAGCTTCAAAGTGGTTTTTACGGTAACAGGCACTGAAGAACCTAACATTGTAGTATTTAACTTAATATTAAGATTGTAACTCCTAGGTTTAAGAATGTATAGATGTAGCCTACGATGTTTGGCGAAAGAAATGAATAAATAAATTAAAAGACTAATAAAGACATATTTAAAAAATATATATAATGTAAAACATCCTATTCAAACAAAAATTGAATAAGTTTTGTGGCAAACAAATGTTGCATCCAACCCTACTGTTGCATGATTCTCCGTTTGGTGATATCGTAGTCGGAGCATGAGATGGTTAGCAGAGCAGTTATGCATGTAAGTTTTCGAAAAAAAAATCTACAAACGGAAAAAAAATATCGATACAAAATATCAATCACAGTTTCGTTACCAAGTTCACTGATGCAAAGCAATATGTTCGCTAGTGAAAGACGGGAGACACGACTTCACGATCGAGCAAAACCGAATTTTTCCAACCAAATATTTTTTTGTTTCATTTTTAATTCTCGCGTTATACCGACGGGGTGGTAGCAAAGTAGAACTTTTGGGCAGAAAATAGGAATTTCAGCGTCAAAAGTAGAACGGTATGTTGCGCTTCAAAAGTAGAAAATGTCTAACTATTTACTCACTTGATTTCGCCTGCACCTGAATGTTGGTTTCATTTTTTATCCAGGATATGTATTTTGAAACGTCTGTAAAACCTGCGTAGCTGTCAGTTGAACAGAAATTCGTGTGATCCGGTCTCTTTTTTATGAACGATACAATTCCGGATAGATACCACCTGTCCTCTCGTTTGACAAACAATCCACCTCCACTGTCCCCGTTGCAGACCGTTGTTCCGTTCTGATGACCAGCGCAAAACATGCCATGATCAATGGTGTGTCCAAAGTAGTCACGATCACTGATCAAACAGTTCACCGGATCGATCATCGGTAGTTCCGCTTGCCTAAGCTCAGGAGACAGTTCATCGTTTTCTATCATGCCCCATCCTATCGCTGTTCCGTTCCAACTAGACATCACTGGATCCACATTGAGACAAGCGGGTAGTATGTAATCGTTGAAACGCACCACTTCTCCCAGCTCCAACACAGCAATGTCATTGCGCAAGTTATCACGGCTAAAATTGCTGAACATGTACATCTCGTGCACCGGAAATTCCTTGGTTGTAACGGAGTTCATTTCTTCTAAATTGTGGATTCCCAATCGAACAGAAATTCTTTTCCGATTCAACAGTTGGAAGGTGTTTTCGTTAAATAAACAATGTGCTGCAGTGATGACGAACTCTTTGCTGAGTAAAGTTCCTCCACAAGCGTACGTCAGGGATCGGCCATCTTTATGATAAATCGCAGCATGCCAGGGCCACTGGCCATGCTTTGTAGAGGTTCCTCCCCTTATCGTAGCTTGGTGCTGAATTTTCGGCTTCCCACAGGGATAATCTGCACCCGCCACAATGATGATCAGGAATCCAATGCAAATGGTCAAGCCAAACATTTTACAGCGATCTTTACTGGTAGGGATTCAATTTTTAACTGACGCTGATGAGAACAAAGTGAATTTCCTCCTTGAATAAAAAAAATAAGTTCTTCAATGCTGGTTATCAGCCATCATGGGAGCTCTCTGTTTACTAACCGGATCGAATGGGGGAAAATCCCCACTTTGTTGTTGTTAATTTCGTTTGCATTAAAATACCCAACTGGAATCAGAGTCAGAGTGAGAGACTGAATGAAGTTCTTAACACCAGCTTATCAATGAGACTGTATCTCAAAAACAACACAAATCGAAAAATGTCTGCTGAGCGCACATCAAGTAGGTTACTCGTGGCAATCTGAAACTTTTGCGTACCGTAAACGGGGGAACTTTGATCACTTTTGTCATTCATTTTTGAATATTTAGAAGGGTGTTGCTTTTTCGTAACACCTAAAAGCTTTAAAACACTTACTGAAGTGAGGAATATTAAACATGATCATTGATTGCAGTTAATTCAAACGACATTGGTGGTAATAATTAAATGTTTGTTACAAAACCAAACTTCGAGTTTCGGTGTAACTTTGATCACTATGGTTTTAAATTTACGTATCTCAACATCTTCAAATTTATTGTTTTGATGTCATTTAGCAAAGAAGGCTCAAAACATCGATAATAAAATTTTTTGGTTTGGACTCAATTGAATTTTTCAACGTTTTCTTTCAAAAACAAATTTACTCGAAAGATGGACAATGTTGCTGCATACATCTAGGGTCAAAAATTATAAATATTTTTAAAACTGCGACCCAGAGATGGGTCTTGACTCAAACATTCAGTCAGCGAAACTTTTTTTGTAGAGAAATGAATCCAACTTAGATGAAATTTCAGGGACTAGATAAGAAAAATTGATGTTGAAAAACATGCGAAAAAATTCGCCTTGTCTCCCGGTGAGACTTGAACCCACATCTTGCGCTGTCCAAACTTGATTCCAACTACCGTAAGATGAAATGATGGCAATAGAAATAGACCAAGAAAAATGATTATGATCACATGGGAGAGCTATTCCCTTCATTCCGATAGACATCGATACTCAACCAGTATAATATTCATACGCCAGGTTGGTCTCCTGTAGTAGAATGTTAATACATGGGCCCCGAAGAGGCGCAAGATATGGGTTCAAGTCTCACCGGGAGACAAGGCGAATTTTTTTTCGCATGTTTTTCAACATCAATTTTCCTTATCTAGTCCCTGAAATTTCATCTAAGTTGGATTCATTTCCCTACAAAAAAAAATTATAAATATTTTTAAATATTTTTTTACCTCAAAAACAAATGAAATTTTACCCTCATGCAGTTCCCTAAGTCCTCGCACTGTTCCCATTTTCTTTTTTTCTTCACACTTAACCATTTAATAGGGTTCTTAGCCATTTTTTTCTGTACGGGCTTTTTCATGGAAAATCACCATTTGTTTTTCAATATCCAAAAATTGTCATCAAATGACCATAAAAACACTTAAACTAAACCTAAACCAACAAAAAAGTGGAACTTTCATACTAAACAACCCATTCGCTCCTAAATGCTTAAATTTGATCAGGAGAGATGTTTGTTTGTGAGCCTTAAAAATACCAGATATTTTAAGATTTCAAAATTATATTTTAAGTACCGTAAACGATCTGCGGGGTAACTTTGTTCAACATGAATTTTTTGCAGATAATCATCATTAACTAAGTGTAAAGTTAAAATATCTGAAATTTGTTTACTACGTTTGAAAGCCTGTAGATTGAGGTACAAACGAGCTTAATTTGGTTTTTATTAGAAGATTTTTTATATTACTTAAAATTTAATTGTAAATTCTTAAAATATCTGGTTATTTGAAGGCTCACAAACAAACAACTCTCCTGATCAAATTTAAGCATTAAGGAGCAAATGGGCTGTTTAATGTGAAATTTTAACTCTTTTCTTAGTTTAGGTTAAGTTTAAGTGTGATTTTTATGGTCATTTGATGATAATTTTTGGATATTAAAAAAAATGGTCATTTTCCATGAAAAAGCCCGTATAGAAAAAAATGGCTACAAACCCTTTCAAATTGTTAAATTTGAAGAAAAAAAGAACTTGGGAACAGTACGAGGACTTAGGGAATTGCATGAAGGTAAAATTTTATTTGTTTTTGAGGCCAAAAAAAATTGAGAAATGTTTATAATTTTTGCCCCTAAATGTATGCAGCAACATTGTCCATCTTTCGAGTATATTTGATTTTGATAGAAAACGTTGAAAAATTCAATTGTGTCCAAACAAAAAATTGCTGTCATCGATGTTTTGAGCATTCTGTGCTAAATGGCATCAAAACAATAAATTTGAAGATGATAAGATACGAAAAAGCCAGAGTGATCAAAGTTTCCCCGAAACTCGAAATCTGGTTTTGTAACAAACATTTAATTATAACCTCCAATGTCGTTTGAATTTACGGCAATCAATGATCATGTTTAATACTCCTCGCCTCAGTAAGGGTTTTAAAGCTTTTAGGTATTACGAAAAAGCAATCCCTTCCAATATATTCAAAGATGAATGAAAAAAGTGATCAAAGTTCCCCCAGTTTACGGTAAAATTTAAAATGTCCTAATAAAAACCAAATTTAGTTTATTTGTAGCCCCATTTATATGCTTTCAAACGTTGTAAACAGTTTTCAGATATTTTATCTTTATACTTAGTTAATGATGTTAATGTTAAGGCCAGTGGTCGGCAACCTTTTGAGTCAGAAGACCCAAAAACCTCAAATGTTCAAAATCCAGGGTTTGAAAGAGCCACATTGAAGATTTATTTGTTTTGTTTTAAATGAAAAAAAAATTCAAAATAGGTATATGAATAATCAATGAACATAAATTTTATCAAAATTACTTTATAATTATTAGAGTTTTATTCAAATTCATAATTAAAATCAATTTCTGTTCATTAAATACATGGATTCTTTTCTGGATCGTCAACTGTCTTAAAATGTTTTGATTTGTTATCAATGCGTTGACAAATATTGGGTTGAGAAAATTTAGAATCCATAACAAGCTTTAAAACTACTTTGCATGATGTTAAAGTAAGGTTGCCAGAGTTTTTTCAGCAAGTAAAATTTAGTCAAATCCTAGGAATTACTTATGAAAAATCAAGATAAAAAAACCTTTTTTCTAATACTAAATTTATCAGCAGATTTTAAATTGTATTTAAGGATATCAAAAACCTTTCATGTTTATTTTAACGTAAATTGTTCAAAAATTTCGTTTAGGACGGAAAAATACACACATTTTTTTTTTGAAAGATTTGAAAATGAGAATGAGAATAAATCCAGGCAAAATCCGGGATTTTCCAATGAAATCCGAGAAACCGGCATTTATTTATTGATTAGATCCTAGGCTTCAGCCCTTTATCTTATTCTATAATATAAATTACACTTAATAACTACACCAATTGTTAATTTGTAAAAGAGCACTGCACAATTCTACTTTTAATTTGTTCTCTGGTCATGCTTAGTTGAATAATATCGACGTTTGCGTTGTAAAATGCCATCATTCGGTACATCGGTTCGTTTCGAGCGTAATTCTGGATCTGATTAGCTAGTTGAAACGGCCTTACGCTTCGTAAACTGCTACGGCCTTCGTACGGAGATATAAGAGATAATAAATATGGCGAATAATGTCTTCCACAGATTAAATCCTTTAGAAACAGTGCGTCGATCGAATTTCTTCGGCATGGACCGGAGTTTTCCGAAATTTTATTTTACAAACTAGATAAAACCGGGCAATCTGACCACCTTATGTAAGAGCTAAGGATTTAAACATATTAACAAAACCAGAATATTTATTATTTCTTCGACAAAGAAAAGCTATTAAAATAACAAAGTACAGGGAGATACAATTTGTTAAAATTATATTGCTTTTTTATGCCATTACCCCAGATTTAGCTAATCTTTTTCAAAACTCAGAAGTATGTAATCAAATTCAATTGAAAACATTTTAATCTTCAAAATTTATGCTCCTGGCAACCGGTTACATATTCCGATTAGAAGAGCATATCAAAACAATAACTTAAACCTTTCTTAATAAGAAATTTATATCCTAACGGGTGTTAAATAAAAAATGAGAATTTTTTCAATCACATATAAAAAAATTGTTTTTTTATTTTTCATCGATTTCAGTATTTTTTATTAAAAACATAATGCATTTTCTTCAAAAAAATGTCAGTGAATGTTTGAGTAAGGGCCGTGGTCTGATGTTCGACACAACTTTGTCGCGATGCTCTCACAAGAACGTCCATTTTCCGGATACAATTCCGGATTCTTGTAGTCAGTTGCTTCGTGTTCTTGGCCCTCCAATTGTTTTTATACACTAGGGCACTGAGTGAGCCAAAGAAATCCTCTATTGGGCGGCACTGGGGCAAGTTTATTGGGTTACGATCTTTCGGCACGAACGGTATTTTTTCTCCTCAAGGTACGCCAGCGTCTTCTTGGCGTAATGGGAAGACGCCTTGTCCGGCCATCCACCGACACTGTGATTTAACCGTCTCAATCTGCTCCTTCGTGTACTCCGGCGACCTCGTCTTCTTCCTGCAGACGATTCCTTCCATCTTGAGGGTACGATGGATCAATACGTGGGAGCAGCCATATTTCCGACCGGCGTCACGCAGGCTGGTTGCGTCCTTGTTGTCAAACAGCTTCTTCAACGATGTCTTCCTCTGCTTCGTCATTGTCGTCACCGGACGACCACTTCCGACCTTCCGCTCTACGTTCAGGGAACCCAGGATACGATATACCGTACTGACAGGTACATTTTCTTCCTTAAAATGTGCCACCGTGAACTTTTTTCCTTGCTGGAAATGCGTTTCGTAGAACCGTACAATGCGTTCGCGGAGCACGTGCTGTTTCGACGCCATCTTTGATTTGACTAAATTCAAACTAGCTAAACCAAACTCGCCTACTGTTTCTAGGGAGCCCAAAGAGCAATTTTCTTGGAAGAATAAAATTTTACGCTCTTTATTTCGGTTACTGAAATGTATTGAAAACATTCTCATTATTTTTTTTAACACCCGTTATTCAGTTATAATTTGTTCTTCATTTTTTTTTATTTGAAGTTTTTTCAAACTTCAATCTTTATTCTCAATGATGGTTCTAACTTTAAAAACTGTCAAACATAAGTATATAATTGTCCTTTCAACGCTTAAATTATTGACTTAGCTTTCCATATTTTCTCGGAAAAGAGCTAAAAATAATGTTTACCAAGTCACATCAGCGGCGTTCAAATCTTATCTTACAATTCTAAAAAAACTTCATGAGAATTTATTTCGCTAAACAAGTTGAAATTTTGGAATTTCGTTGAAATTGCGAATAATCCGGGAAAAAAAAGATCCTTTTGCATTGATATTAGAGCAATCGGACAGTACCGGTCATTTCCCAATAATTTCTGTGAAAATCCGTCCAAGCCCGGTTAAAACCGGACAATCTGGTTTTTTATTCAGATACACAAAAATTATCGTTTCCTGTCCAAATAAATAGGATAGAATTGAGGTGATTTTTCCAATATTTTCATGATGTAACGCGTCTAAGTTGTGAATATTTTTCGAAATGATAAGGTATTTATTTCAAAAACAATTTAGGAAATTCCAACTGAACATTGATTGTGAGAGCTTATATGAAATTCGATGAGCGTTACATTGATTAATAAAAAAAACGAAGAATCTAAGAATTTCTATATCTAAGAATTCTTTTTTTGTGAATGAGGAACTTTTAATTTCCTGTAAACTGCAGCTCAACTTTTGTGTTTGATTGTCATTTTTTGTCATTTTTGTCATTTTTTGTCATTTTTGTCATTTTGGTCATTTTTGTCATTTTTGTCATTTTTGTCATTTTTGTCATTTTTGTCATTTTTGTCATTTTTGTATTTTTTATCATTTTTGTCATTTTTGTCGTTTTTGTCATTTTTGTCATTTTTGTCATTTTTGTCATTTTTGTCATTTTTGTCATTTTTGTCATTTTTGTCATTTTTGTCATTTTTGTCATTGTTGTCATTTTTGTCATTTTTGTCATTTTTGTCATTTTTGTCATTTTTGTCATTTTTGTCATTTTTGTCATTTTTGTCATTTTTGTCATTTTTGTCATTTTTGTCATTTTTGTCATTTTTGTCATTTTTGTCATTTTTGTCATTTTTGTCATTTTTGTCATTTTTGTCATTTTTGTCATTTTTGTCATTTTTGTCATTTTTGTCATTTTTGTCATTTTTGTCATTTTTGTCATTTTTGTCATTTTTGTCATTTTTGTCATTTTGGTCATTTTGGTCATTTTGGTCATTTTGGTCATTTTTGTCATTTTTGTCATTTTTGTCATTTTTTTCATTTTTGTCATTTTTGTCATTTTTGTCATTTTTGTCATTTTTGTCATTTTTGTCATTTTTGTCATTTTTGTCATTTTTGTCATTTTTGTCATTTTTGTCATTTTTGTCATTTTTGTCATTTTTGTCATTTTTGTCATTTTTGTCATTTTTGTCATTTTTGTCATTTTTGTCATTTTTGTCATTTTTGTCATTTTTGTCATTTTTGTCATTTTTGTCATTTTTGTCATTTTTGTCATTTTTGTCATTTTTGTCATTTTTGTCATTTTTGTCATTTTTGTCATTTTTGTCATTTTTGTCATTTTTGTCATTTTTGTCATTTTTGTCATTTTTGTCATTTTTGTCATTTTTGTCATTTTTGTCATTTTTGTCATTTTTGTCATTTTTGTCATTTTTGTCATTTTTGTCATTTTTGTCATTTTTGTCATTTTTGTCATTTTTGTCATTTTTGTCATTTTTGTCATTTTTGTCATTTTTGTCATTTTTGTCATTTTTGTCATTTTTGTCATTTTTGTCATTTTTGTCATTTTTGTCATTTTTGTCATTTTTGTCATTTTTGTCATTTTTGTCATTTTTGTCATTTTTGTCATTTTTGTCATTTTTGTCATTTTTGTCATTTTTGTCATTTTTGTCATTTTTGTCATTTTTGTCATTTTTGTCATTTTTGTCATTTTTGTCATTTTTGTCATTTTTGTCATTTTTGTCATTTTTGTCATTTTTGTCATTTTTTGTCATTTTTGTCATTTTTGTCATTTTTGTCATTTTTGTCATTTTTGTCATTTTTGTCATTTTTGTCATTTTTGTCATTTTTGTCATTTTTGTCATTTTTGTCATTTTTGTCATTTTTGTCATTTTTGTCATTTTTGTCATTTTTGTCATTTTTGTCATTTTTGTCATTTTTGTCATTTTTGTCATTTTTGTCATTTTTGTCATTTTTGTCATTTTTGTCATTTTTGTCATTTTTGTCATTTTTGTCATTTTTGTCATTTTTGTCATTTTTGTCATTTTTGTCATTTTTGTTATTTTTGTCATTTTTGTCATTTTTGTCATTTTTGTCATTTTTGTCATTTTTGTCATTTTTGTCATTTTTGTCATTTTTGTCATTTTTGTCATTTTTGTCATTTCTGTCATTTTTGTCATTTTTGTCATTTTTGTCATTTTTGTCATTTTTGTCATTTTTGTCATTTTTGTCATTTTTGTCATTTTTGTCATTTTTGTCATTTTTGTCATTTTTGTCATTTTTGTCATTTTTGTCATTTTTGTCATTTTTGTCATTTTTGTCATTTTTGTCATTTTTGTCATTTTTGTCATTTTTGTCATTTTTGTCATTTTTGTCATTTTTGTCATTTTTGTCATTTTTGTCATTTTTGTCATTTTTGTCATTGTTGTCATTTTTGTCATTTTTGTCATTTTTGTCATTTTTGTCATTTTTGTCATTTTTGTATTTTTTATCATTTTTGTCATTTTTGTCATTTTTGTCGTTTTTGTCATTTTTGTCATTTTTGTCATTTTTGTCATTTTTGTCATTTTTGTCATTGTTGTCATTTTTGTCATTTTTGTCATTTTTGTCATTTTTGTCATTTTTGTCATTTTTGTCATTTTTTTCATTTTTGTCATTTTTGTCATTTTACGCTCTTTATTTCGGTTACTGAAATGTATTGAAAACATTCTCATTATTTTTTTTAACACCCGTTATTCAGTTATAATTTGTTCTTCAATTTTTTTTATTTGAATTTTTTCAAACTTCAATCTTTATTCTCAATGATGGTTCTAACTTTAAAAACTGTCAAACATAAGTATATAATTGTCCTTTCAACGCTTAAATTATTGACTTAGCTTTCCATATTTTCTCGGAAAAGAGCTAAAAATAATGTTTACCAAGTCACATCAGCGGCGTTCAAATCTTATCTTACAATTCTAAAAAAACTTCATGAGAATTTATTTCGCTAAACAAGTTGAAATTTTGGAATTTCGTTGAAATTGCGAATAATCCGGGAAAAAAAAGATCCTTTTGCATTGATATTAGAGCAATCGGACAGTACCGGTCACTTCCCAATAATTTCTGTGAAAATCCGTCCAAGCCCGGTTAAAACCGGACAATCTGGTTTTTTATTCAGATACACAAAAATTATCGTTTCCTGTCCAAATAAATAGGATAGAATTGAGGTGATTTTTCCAATATTTTCATGATGTAACGCGTCTAAGTTGTGAATATTTTTCGAAATGATAAGGTATTTATTTCAAAAACAATTTAGGAAATTCCAACTGAACATTGATTGTGAGAGCTTATATGAAATTCGATGAGCGTTACATTGATTAATAAAAAAAACGAAGAATCTAAGAATTTCTATATCTAAGAATTCTTTTTTTGTGAATGAGGAACTTTTAATTTCCTGTAAACTGCAGCTCAACTTTTGTGTTTGATTGTCATTTTTTGTCATTTTTGTCATTTTTTGTCATTTTTGTCATTTTGGTCATTTTTGTCATTTTTGTCATTTTTGTCATTTTTGTCATTTTTGTCATTTTTGTCATTTTTGTATTTTTTATCATTTTTGTCATTTTTGTCATTTTTGTCATTTGTGTCATTTTTGTCATTTTTGTCATTGTTGTCATTTTTGTCATTTTTGTCATTTTTGTCATTTTTGTCATTTTTGTCATTGTTGTCATTTTTGTCATTTTTGTCATTTTTGTCATTTTTGTCATTTTTGTCATTTTTGTCATTTTTGTCATTTTTGTCATTTTTGTCATTTTTGTCATTTTTGTCATTTTTGTCATTTTTGTCATTTTTGTCATTTTTGTCATTTTTGTCATTTTTGTCATTTTTGTCATTTTTGTCATTTTTGTCATTTTTGTCATTTTTGTCATTTTTGTCATTTTTGTCATTTTTGTCATTTTTGTCATTTTTGTCATTTTTGTCATTTTTGTCATTTTTGTCATTTTTGTCATTTTTGTCATTTTTGTCATTTTTGTCATTTTTGTCATTTTTGTCATTTTTGTCATTTTTGTCATTTTTGTCATTTTTGTCATTTTTGTCATTTTTGTCATTTTTGTCATTTTTGTCATTTTTGTCATTTTTGTCATTTTTGTCATTTTTGTCATTTTTGTCATTTTTGTCATTTTTGTCATTTTTGTCATTTTGGTCATTTTTGTCATTTTTGTCATTTTGGTCATTTTTGTCATTTTTGTCATTTTTGTCATTTTTGTCATTTTTGTCATTTTTGTCATTTTTGTCATTTTTGTCATTTTTGTCATTTTTGTCATTTTTGTCATTTTTGTCATTTTTGTCATTTTTGTCATTTTTGTCATTTTTGTCATTTTTGTCATTTTTGTCATTTTTGTCATTTTTGTCATTTTTGTCATTTTTGTCATTTTTGTCATTTTTGTCATTTTTGTCATTTTTGTCATTTTTGTCATTTTTGTCATTTTTGTCATTTTTGTCATTTTTGTCATTTTTGTCATTTTTGTCATTTTTGTCATTTTTGTCATTTTTGTCATTTTTGTCATTTTTGTCATTTTTGTCATTTTTGTCATTTTTGTCATTTTTGTCATTTTTGTCATTTTTGTCATTTTTGTCATTTTTGTCATTTTTGTCATTTTTGTCATTTTTGTCATTTTTGTCATTTTTGTCATTTTTGTCATTTTTGTCATTTTTGTCATTTTTGTCATTTTTGTCATTTTTGTCATTTTTGTCATTTTTGTCATTTTTGTCATTTTTGTCATTTTTGTCATTTTTGTCATTTTTGTCATTTTTGTCATTTTTGTCATTTTTGTCATTTTTGTCATTTTTGTCATTTTTGTCATTTTTGTCATTTTTGTCATTTTTGTCATTTTTGTCATTTTTGTCATTTTTGTCATTTTTGTCATTTTTGTCATTTTTGTCATTTTTGTCATTTTTGTCATTTTTGTCATTTTTGTCATTTTTGTCATTTTTGTCATTTTTGTCATTTTTGTCATTTTTGTCATTTTTGTCATTTTTGTCATTTTTGTCATTTTTGTCATTTTTGTCATTTTTGTCATTTTTGTCATTTTTGTCATTTTTGTCATTTTTGTCATTTTTGTCATTTTTGTCATTTTTGTCATTTTTGTCATTTTTGTCATTTTTGTCATTTTTGTCATTTTTGTCATTTTTGTCATTTTTGTCATTTTTGTCATTTTTGTCATTTTTGTCATTTTTGTCATTTTTGTCATTTTTGTCATTTTTGTCATTTTTGTCATTTTTGTCATTTTTGTCATTTTTGTCATTTTTGTCATTTTTGTCATTTTTGTCATTTTTGTCATTTTTGTCATTTTTGTCATTTTTGTCATTTTTGTCATTTTTGTCATTTTTGTCATTTTTGTCATTTTTGTCATTTTTGTCATTTTTGTCATTTTTGTCATTTTTGTCATTTTTGTCATTTTTGTCATTTTTGTCATTTTTGTCATTTTTGTCATTTTTGTCATTTTTGTCATTTTTGTCATTTTTGTCATTTTTGTCATTTTTGTCATTTTTGTCATTTTTGTCATTTTTGTCATTTTTGTCATTTTTGTCATTTTTGTCATTTTTGTCATTTTTGTCATTTTTGTCATTTTTGTCATTTTTGTCATTTTTGTCATTTTTGTCATTTTTGTCATTTTTGTCATTTTTGTCATTTTTGTCATTTTTGTCATTTTTGTCATTTTTGTCATTTTTGTCATTTTTGTCATTTTTGTCATTTTTGTCATTTTTGTCATTTTTGTCATTTTTGTCATTTTTGTCATTTTTGTCATTTTTGTCATTTTTGTCATTTTTGTCATTTTTGTCATTTTTGTCATTTTTGTCATTTTTGTCATTTTTGTCATTTTTGTCATTTTTGTCATTTTTGTCATTTTTGTCATTTTTGTCATTTTTGTCATTTTTGTCATTTTTGTCATTTTTGTCATTTTTGTCATTTTTGTCATTTTTGTCATTTTTGTCATTTTTGTCATTTTTGTCATTTTTGTCATTTTTGTCATTTTTGTCATTTTTGTCATTTTTGTCATTTTTGTCATTTTTGTCATTTTTGTCATTTTTGTCATTTCTGTCATTTCTGTCATTTTTTTCATTTTTGTCATTTTTGTCATTTTTGTCATTTTTGTCATTTTTGTCATTTTTGTCATTTTTGTCATTTTTGTCATTTTTGTCATTTTTGTCATTTTTGTCATTTTTGTCATTTTTGTCATTTTTGTCATTTTTGTCATTTTTGTCATTTTTGTCATTGTTGTCATTTTTGTCATTTTTGTCATTTTTGTCATTTTTGTCATTTTTGTATTTTTTATCATTTTTGTCATTTTTGTCATTTTTGTCGTTTTTGTCATTTTTGTCATTTTTGTCATTTTTGTCATTTTTGTCATTGTTGTCATTTTTGTCATTTTTGTCATTTTTGTCATTTTTGTCATTTTTGTCATTTTTTTCATTTTTGTCATTTTTGTCATTTTACGCTCTTTATTTCGGTTAC
Organism: Uranotaenia lowii; assembly: GCF_029784155.1. Classification (NCBI taxonomy): domain Eukaryota; kingdom Metazoa; phylum Arthropoda; class Insecta; order Diptera; family Culicidae; genus Uranotaenia; species Uranotaenia lowii. Next base: position 70,022 of record NW_026598300.1, on the reverse strand, counting down.
TGAAATGTATTGAAAACATTCTCATTATTTTTTTTAACACCCGTTATTCAGTTATAATTTGTTCTTCAATTTTTTTTATTTGAATTTTTTCAAACTTCAATCTTTATTCTCAATGATGGTTCTAACTTTAAAAACTGTCAAACATAAGTATATAATTGTCCTTTCAACGCTTAAATTATTGACTTAGCTTTCCATATTTTCTCGGAAAAGAGCTAAAAATAATGTTTACCAAGTCACATCAGCGGCGTTCAAATCTTATCTTACAATTCTAAAAAAACTTCATGAGAATTTATTTCGCTAAACAAGTTGAAATTTTGGAATTTCGTTGAAATTGCGAATAATCCGGGAAAAAAAAGATCCTTTTGCATTGATATTAGAGCAATCGGACAGTACCGGTCATTTCCCAATAATTTCTGTGAAAATCCGTCCAAGCCCGGTTAAAACCGGACAATCTGGTTTTTTATTCAGATACACAAAAATTATCGTTTCCTGTCCAAATAAATAGGATAGAATTGAGGTGATTTTTCCAATATTTTCATGATGTAACGCGTCTAAGTTGTGAATATTTTTCGAAATGATAAGGTATTTATTTCAAAAACAATTTAGGAAATTCCAACTGAACATTGATTGTGAGAGCTTATATGAAATTCGATGAGCGTTACATTGATTAATAAAAAAAACGAAGAATCTAAGAATTTCTATATCTAAGAATTCTTTTTTTGTGAATGAGGAACTTTTAATTTCCTGTAAACTGCAGCTCAACTTTTGTGTTTGATTGTCATTTTTTGTCATTTTTGTCATTTTTTGTCATTTTTGTCATTTTGGTCATTTTTGTCATTTTTGTCATTTTTGTCATTTTTGTCATTTTTGTCATTTTTGTCATTTTTGTATTTTTTATCATTTTTGTCATTTTTGTCATTTTTGTCGTTTTTGTCATTTTTGTCATTTTTGTCATTTTTGTCATTTTTGTCATTTTTGTCATTTTTGTCATTTTTGTCATTTTTGTCATTTTTGTCATTTTTGTCATTTTTGTCATTTTTGTCATTTTTGTCATTTTTGTCATTTTTGTCATTTTTGTCATTTTTGTCATTTTTGTCATTTTTGTCATTTTTGTCATTTTTGTCATTTTTGTCATTTTTGTCATTTTTGTCATTTTTGTCATTTTTGTCATTTTTGTCATTTTTGTCATTTTTGTCATTTTTGTCATTTTTGTCATTTTTGTCATTTTTGTCATTTTTGTCATTTTTGTCATTTTTGTCATTTTTGTCATTTTTGTCATTTTTGTCATTTTTGTCATTTTTGTCATTTTTGTCATTTTTGTCATTTTTGTCATTTTTGTCATTTTTGTCATTTTTGTCATTTTTGTCATTTTTGTCATTTTTGTCATTTTTGTCATTTTTGTCATTTTTGTCATTTTTGTCATTTTTGTCATTTTTGTCATTTTTGTCATTTTTGTCATTTTTGTCATTTTTGTCATTTTTGTCATTTTTGTCATTTTTGTCATTTTTGTCATTTTTGTCATTTTGGTCATTTTGGTCATTTTTGTCATTTTTGTCATTTTTGTCATTTTTGTCATTTTTGTCATTTTTGTCATTTTTGTCATTTTTGTCATTTTTGTCATTTTTGTCATTTTTGTCATTTTTGTCATTTTTGTCATTTTTGTCATTTTTGTCATTTTTGTCATTTTTGTCATTTTTGTCATTTTTGTCATTTTTGTCATTTTTGTCATTTTTGTCATTTTTGTCATTTTTGTCATTTTTGTCATTTTTGTCATTTTTGTCATTTTTGTCATTTTTGTCATTTTTGTCATTTTTGTCATTTTTGTCATTTTTGTCATTTTTGTCATTTTTGTCATTTTTGTCATTTTTGTCATTTTTGTCATTTTTGTCATTTTTGTCATTTTTGTCATTTTTGTCATTTTTGTCATTTTTGTCATTTTTGTCATTTTTGTCATTTTTGTCATTTTTGTCATTTTTGTCATTTTTGTCATTTTTGTCATTTTTGTCATTTTTGTCATTTTTGTCATTTTTGTCATTTTTGTCATTTTTGTCATTTTTGTCATTTTTGTCATTTTTGTCATTTTTGTCATTTTTGTCATTTTTGTCATTTTTGTCATTTTTGTCATTTTTGTCATTTTTGTCATTTTTGTCATTTTTGTCATTTTTGTCATTTTTGTCATTTTTGTCATTTTTGTCATTTTTGTCATTTTTGTCATTTTTGTCATTTTTGTCATTTTTGTCATTTTTGTCATTTTTGTCATTTTTGTCATTTTTGTCATTTTTGTCATTTTTGTCATTTTTGTCATTTTTGTCATTTTTGTCATTTTTGTCATTTTTGTCATTTTTGTCATTTTTGTCATTTTTGTCATTTTTGTCATTTTTGTCATTTTTGTCATTTTTGTCATTTTTGTCATTTTTGTCATTTTTGTCATTTTTGTCATTTTTGTCATTTTTGTCATTTTTGTCATTTTTGTCTTTTTTGTCATTTTTGTCATTTTTGTCATTTTTGTCATTTTTTTCATTTTTGTCATTTTTGTCATTTTTGTCATAGTTGTCATTTTTGTCATTTTTGTCATTTTTGTCATTTTTGTCATTTTTGTATTTTTTATCATTTTTGTCATTTTTGTCATTTTTGTCGTTTTTGTCATTTTTGTCATTTTTGTCATTTTTGTCATTTTTGTCATTTTTGTCATTTTTGTCATTTTTGTCATTTTTGTCATTTTTGTCATTTTTGTCATTTTTGTCATTTTTGTCATTTTTGTCATTTTTGTCATTTTTGTCATTTTTGTCATTTTTGTCATTTTTGTCATTTTTGTCATTTTTGTCATTTTTGTCATTTTTGTCATTTTTGTCATTTTTGTCATTTTTGTCATTTTTGTCATTTTTGTCATTTTTGTCATTTTTGTCATTTTTGTATTTTTTATCATTTTTGTCATTTTTGTCGTTTTTGTCATTTTTGTCATTTTTGTCATTTTTGTCATTTCTGTCATTTTTGTCATTTTTGTCATTTTTGTCATTTTTGTCATTTTTGTCATTTTTGTCATTTTTGTCATTTTTGTCATTTTTGTCATTTTTGTCATTTTTGTCATTTTTGTCATTTTTGTCATTTTTGTCATTTTTGTCATTTTTGTCATTTTTGTCTTTTTTGTCATTTTTGTCATTTTTGTCATTTTTGTCATTTTTGTCATTTTTGTCATTTTTGTCATTTTTGTCATTTTTGTCATTTTTGTCATTTTTGTCATTTTTGTCATTTTTGTCATTTTTGTCATTTTTGTCATTTTTGTCATTTTTGTCATTTTTGTCATTTTTGTCATTTTTGTCATTTTTGTCATTTTTGTCATTTTTGTCATTTTTGTCATTTTTGTCATTTTTGTCATTTTTGTCATTTTTGTCATTTTTGTCATTTTTGTCATTTTTGTCATTTTTGTCATTTTTGTCATTTTTGTCATTTTTGTCATTTTTGTCATTTTTGTCATTTTTGTCATTTTTGTCATTTTTGTCATTTTTGTCATTTTTGTCATTTTTGTCATTTTTGTCATTTTTGTCATTTTTGTCATTTTTGTCATTTTTGTCATTTTTGTCATTTTTGTCATTTTTGTCATTTTTGTCATTTTTGTCATTTTTGTCATTTTTGTCATTTTTGTCATTTTTGTCATTTTTGTCATTTTTGTCATTTTTGTCATTTTTGTCATTTTTGTCATTTTTGTCATTTTTGTCATTTTTGTCATTTTTGTCATTTTTGTCATTTTTGTCATTTTTGTCATTTTTGTCATTTTTGTCATTTTTGTCATTTTTGTCATTTTTGTCATTTTTGTCATTTTTGTCATTTTTGTCATTTTTGTCATTTTTGTCATTTTTGTCATTTTTGTCATTTTTGTCATTTTTGTCATTTTTGTCATTTTTGTCATTTATGTCATTTTTGTCATTTTTGTCATTTTTGTCATTTTTGTCATTTTTGTCATTTTTGTCATTTTTGTCATTTTTGTCATTTTTGTCATTTTTGTCATTTTTGTCATTTTTGTCATTTTTGTCATTTTTGTCATTTTTGTCATTTTTGTCATTTTTGTCATTTTTGTCATTTTTGTCATTTTTGTCATTTTTGTCATTTTTGTCATTTTTGTCATTTTTGTCATTTTTGTCATTTTTGTCATTTTTGTCATTTTTGTCATTTTTGTCATTTTTGTCATTTTTGTCATTTTTGTCATTTTTGTCATTTTTGTCATTTTTGTCATTTTTGTCATTTTTGTCATTTTTGTCATTTTTGTCATTTTTGTCATTTTTGTCATTTTTGTCATTTTTGTCATTTTTGTAGTTATTTTCATTTTTGTCATTTTTGTCATTTTTGTCATTTTTGTCATTTTTGTCATTTTTGTCATTTTTGTCATTTTTGTCATTTTTGTCATTTTTGTCATTTTTGTCATTTTTGTCATTTTTGTCATTTTTGTCATTTTTGTCATTTTTGTCATTTTTGTCATTTTTGTCATTTTTGTCATTTTTGTCATTTTTGTCATTTTTGTCATTTTTGTCATTTTTGCCATTTTTGTCATTTTTCACATTTTTGTCATTTTTGGTAGTAAGAACATTTTTTATGGTCACCTAAATCTATTTCGAACAAGACTCCCTCTGACGAATGTCGCGCAAAAGTGCTTGTCTTCGCTATCACACTGTGTGAACGCATCCCATTTTCTCAGAGCCCATTTTCTCCATTTTCTCTCACCACCCACTCAGGCTTGAGTCCTCGCTGTTACTCTTTCGCACGTGGTTTTTCCTCGTCTCTGGTTTGTTTATCAACGAATGAATCCTCCAGAGGGGCTTGAATTGCATCACAACTCAGAACCGGAAGGAAGGAAGAAAGTTCATCGCGCGTGAGTGTCCTCGAGAGCGTCCGTGCGTTTCCGAAAAAATACCGTCAGATGTGGTCCTGTCGTTCGTCCGTCGTAGAGAGGTAGAAGTTAGTGGTGAATCGTCGGTCGGTCACGAAGGATGTCCTTCCCGGATCTGGTCCCGCTGAAAGAGTGTTGTTGATAGGGGCGCTTCCGAGGAGGAATCGTGTTTTTGCCTCTCGCTTGTGTCAAATGTTTGGTGATGGTGGGGGGACGACCTCTGGCAAAAATCACCTGAAGTTGGGTGGGAAGAAAAATGGAAAATCGGCGTTGCTCCTTTGAAGTGGTCGTCGTCGGATAACAAACCACTGATCGGATCGTATCGGATCGACTGTTGTGTCGTCGGGATGTGATAAGATTATCTGGTGCCGCCATACTGTGAGATGTGTAAGGTGGATGCTGTGCAAAACAACGTTAACGTTGCCGAAGATGCTGAAGAGCACTCTCATGCCGTACGAGACGACTGGCACGAGCAATACTAGTGGATGGGCCAAAGTGCTCGTATGGCGATGGTTTTGGTGCAGCGGATCCGCAACCACCACCAGCAGCAATTGGAATTGTCGACGCTGGCAGCGAACGTGTTTCGAGTGGCTAATGAATTGTTGCTGCGAGGGCGTTCAGCTGGACGAAACCGGAAGTGATGCTGGGGATGATGATGAGGGGGGTGAAGATGATTATACCGTTAGCTCCGGTGGTGGTTTTTGTGAGGAATCGTTCTATCGACTGAAGCAAGGATACGACGTCCAGCCCCAGCACCAGGAGCACAACAACAACAACAACACGTTCATCTGAATCGAGCCTACCGGTTGTGCAGGACCAGGAGTTGGATTACCAGTGATTGTTGATTGAGTTTTGTGTTACGGCGAGTCCTTAAGTGTTGTTTTTTTGTGGTAACAGCGAATGCAAAAATTCCGAAAGCCTAACACCCAACAGTAAATAAAGTATCTAACGACCACTTGCGGATAAATATAAGATGCAGGTTAAAAAAAAAATTCAAGTGAGTTAATGTGGAATACCGTCGACATTGCTGATTTGAGATAAATCAAGAAGTGAATGAAAATGCAAGTGAATTCATAATAAAAAAAAGGGGCAAGTTTTCAGCTGTGATCAAAGTATTGTGAAGTATTTTTTGTAAAGAGGTTGGTGGGAGAAAACGATTGAGCATGAAGGAATACACCCACAGTGGATACTAACGTGCGGCTGTCGGGTAAGATATTTACCACTTTTTTTTAAACTAAAGCTCAAAGCGGTTTCGCTAGTTTGCCGCCGCCCGCGGCTTAGAGGATAGCGTTCATGTCTTCTAATCTAACGGTTGGTGTTGAGATCTATGTCGGTTATTTGCAAAAATTCTTCTAATTTAATTTCCGAGTTATCGAAGTGTTAGTTTTGTAGAATAAAGTTTCATGAATAAATTTATAGCATTTAATTTTTGCTTCTGTATGACTGTTTGACGAAATGACTGACAAGACAACATATCCAATCAATGCATTTTAAGGGTGAAACGTTTTGAACATAAGGCAGGAAAGAATTTTATTAATCTGCCAAATTTAAAAAAAAAAACTCATATAAGGTCTTTATACCTTTTGATGTATTATTTTCAATTTTTTAAATTATACGTAAATAGCTTAGCTTAGCTTAGCTTGTTTGACTACTCATATCCACCTTAAATCATTGAACTCGAAATGCTTCATTTACAGGTTTTTAAACGATTCTAGAGGAACTTCGTAATTTTTACATTTGTTTTCAAACTATACATTTCGAATTCCATGATCGCTGGCGTGGCTAAGCAGAACAAGTTCCACATCGCCAATGGTTGCTACTCCGTGATTAATCGAGGCCATCAATTTTGCACAAAGTCCAAAAGAATGGTGCTTGAGATTAGCAGTCATTCTCATTGTACAAAACTGATGCTCTCCCTTTTTTATATGATTAATAACGGCGCCGGCCACGCCCTAGTAGTCAATGGGAAAAAAGGAAGGATTGTTAGTAAGATACTCTTTAAGTTCAACTAGCAACCTCTCGGTGCTGCACTCCAAAAAAAATTGAAATAATCAGAACCAGATTTAAGCAAGTATCACAAACTATGGAAACCGTCTATACGTATGCGAATCCATATTCAAGTCTCCAAGGAAGGGGTTGTGTTAGTTGGTGAAAGGTAAAGATCAGGATCCATATTGATAAATGATGCGATCATGAGTTTCCTACACCTCCTATGCTCCTAGACATTTCCTAAGGAAACTCCTATTTCTCTGAGGCATTTGATTAACGTCCAATTTAAATGGATCGAGTAAAATATTAAAGGTAAATCAATACCATCCAAATTTCTTCCTTGATAAACTAGCTCTTTTTCCTAAACATGATCCCTGTTGAACCAAAGAGTTTGCGAAAGGACTTAAATGGTTGAAGACGGAAAGTGACTTAAAATGACACAAATTTTTCCAAATTGTTTTTCTAGGAATATTGCCTTTCTAAAAACTCTTTGATTCTATGCTTTTCTTTGCCTCACATTTCAGAAGTCTTTCTCATCAATAGTAAATCAATAGAAAGTTAAGTTTATTAAAAACATATTTAATCTGAAATAATAAAAACATGATGATGAAAACCAATGTATCCTTGTAATAAATATATTTTTTAAAGGTTATCTTATCAATTCATATGTATTTCATTTAGTAATTTTTCCGCAACAGAAATTTTCGAAAACATCTCTAATTCTCTCTCACCACAAATCAGTGAAAACTTTAATTATCTTCTCTTGCACTTCGACGATTCCTAGTCAATCGTCTACATTAGTTTAGACTCATTAGTTTCATCTTCTTTTATTTAAAGAATTATATATTTTCTTAAAATGTTAAAGTAGCCCTTTTGAACTAATTTTTCAAGGAAAAGTAGCTTAAAAAAAAAGAAAAACTGATTTCATAATAACTTTTCTATAATCTACAATAAGCTTTAAACCTGAACCCTAAAATTGCCAAAATTAATGTCATCAAAATTTCAATTTTTTAAAGCTTCAATTTTTACATTCACAAATATGAGTGAATGGAATGATTGAAATGAATATGTCTAGAAACATTTTCACATTCTTTAATTTATTATTTCAAATTTGTAACTATTTCATTTGATTTAGTACAACTAAAATTGAAAATGTGAATGATAACTTGCAATTTAAGTTCCAGAAGCTTCATACTTCAGAAACTGATTTTGATAATCTTATTTTCTACTGAATTAATATTTAGAGTGATGATTTTTTATATTAAGAAATTAAAAAATTAAAACCAGAGTTTTCATCGACAATTGTGTTTCAAAGTTGAAAATAAAATTACGAAATTTTCATATCACGATTCAGCAAAATACTCCAATGAAGAATCTATTTATATTTTTAAATTTATAAATATTCTTGTCAAGCATCGCACCGCCAATGTAGTTACGTCACTAGAACCGCTATGAAAATTTTTTTCTTTTGCATATAATTTTTTGCCTAAACCTTACGATAATATACTCAAAATCCAGTGCAAAGCTGAATTTAGGTGTAGGAATTGTATCAAAAATCCGAATTGATGAAAAGTTAGAAAAACAGCTACCTTTGAAAGTTCGTCATGAATTATGTATTTCGTATTTCAAAAATCTAAAGATGCCAAATGTGGCAAATTACGTCAACTTTTCCATTCATTTTTTTTTTAATTTTTCTATTGTAACAGGAACAATTTGTCAAATGATTGATTGAAAATTCGGGTTTTACACATGTTTTTACATTTTTGTGGCCATGATCTTAAAAAAAAAATTAAAAAAATTTTGCTATGTGCAGCATATAGCTTCTAACTTCAGCTTTTTCAGGTACTAAGCGAATTTTTTACGTAGTTGAAAACTGTTTATTAAAATAAAAAAATATCAAATTTCAACACCCAATCGCATTTTCAAATACTATACCTGAAATCAATAAATTAAGTTTTGAACCTTGCGACCTTCAAATCTGTGATATTGTGAGCTTTTCAAGCATAATCATTTGCAAATCTAATGCGCGCATTTAGATAAAGCTGCTACATAGCAATTATAATTGTGAAAAAATTTTTATACCATCAGCAGAGAAATATTTCGAATTTACAATAGGAATATTTCAAATTAAAAAATCAAGTACTTGTCCTATCAAACTTGTCCTATCAAACTAAATCAATATAAAAACATAGGTACTTACAAGTTGTAACAAGTAAGTTACAACACATACAATCATAAAAATGAAAAATTGGTACTTATCTTAAAGGTTCGAACTCAGAATTAGCCTAGAGTACACTTGAAATCCAACAGTCTTGTGGGAGTACAACGATCCTGGACCGGTTTAATTCGTTCACTTCCAACAACGGAAATCTTGGATATCATCTTGCTTCCTCGTGTTGGTTTGTCCACAAATTCGAAAGCACCGAAACACTAGTTTTTCCAATATTCTTGAATAAGTTGGGACAACATGGAAAAAATTTCGTAAAAATTTTGGAGCTTGAAAATTGAACTTCGATTTGAGTTGACCGTTTCCGCTCGTAAAAAGGCAATACCAGCTTTCCGGCGAATTGGAACTTCCGGTCAACTCGTTCGAGCTCCTGTGCAAACAAACCATTTCCATATCATCAGTAAGGCGAAAAACCTCTTTTAATGGTTTTTTAAATCGACCGTCATGGACGCTGGCAGTTCAACCTGTTTTTCGCCTATGCGACTCGAAAGGAACAGCTGAGACAAGAAAAGTAAAATCAGATCATTCGTTCTACATGGCTCTAGAGGTACGTCAGCTAAGTCAGTAACTTAGTCACGAGAGACTCCAGAACCATCGCATCGTCCATCCATTTGTTGAGAATTAAGGAGGAATGTTTTTGTTCCTTTTTTTCAGCTTTGGACAATTAAGAATCATACTTAAAGGTACTTATTCAGTTGAAACATCATCAGACAACTATTTTATGAATAAGTTTTCATTGAGATAAAAAGGCCTACCAAAACAATTTCAATCTTTTATTTAAGATGAACCCCTAGCGTCTATATCAAATTTTCAATTAAAAGCTTTCAAACAAACTATTTCTATGAAACTTTTTCCCCTTAAGAAAAAACTCACTTTTCCCATCGCCTTTCGCGCTATTTTTTTAAATTATACGTAAATAAGCTCAAAACAAAAACTTGGTTAGCCAGCAGTGATCTAGTGTTCTTATTCATAATATTTAAAAATCAATTTGGATCCATGAGGGAATCCCAAAGTTATGATAATTTTGTAAGCATTATAATTAAAAGAAGTTTGGAATGCTTTGAAGCATAGAGTTTGCTTTCATCATAAGTGGCATCATTTCCATTAAATTTTGTTGCAAAAGTTTTAATTTCTTCTCAGTAATTTTATCCAAATCTACAAAATTGTTTGGATCAGAAAATAAAGATGAAATGTTGTTTGAGTTTCTGGGAGCTTCTCAAGCCCTTGCATGTGCCTTGAGACTTGATTGGTCTTTTTAGCCAATCCTATGACGGGTCTATTATGCTGCTTGATCATCGGCATTGAACGCTTCTGGAGTAAATTTGACGATACTTTTGAAAAGGGGACTGTTCTTCGCCAGAAAACAGGAACACTTATACCACTTATATACGTCTTAATCGTTAAATTCTGAAAGACTTTCTAAAGTATGATTTCCATTTCGTTTGGGGCAAAGTGCGCATATGTGTGTATCCAAACGCGCCGATTAACGATTAATAAGTGTTTATTAATTCAAGGGCCTCCGACAGTGTTTGCAAGGTAAAAACACTTATTTTCTACTTCACAGATGGAAAAATGTATTGCTACACGCAGTGCTGCCAGATATACTGACGTTCTTGTGAATAGTTAATTAATTCTATACCAAATTTAGGAATTTTTAATATATTCGTTCACATTCAAGTCATGTTTTCCAATTCAACATATAAAAATCCTTAAAATTGATGTGATGAAATCGTCATTTAAATTTAAACAAATATGAAACATGCTTAACGATAAACGGACATGGCGCGTTTTGCCCTGCCTACACACGTTAATTAAAAATCGTTGAAAAAACAGAAAAAAAATTGAATGAGGAAATTTTTCGTTGTGTGATTATTTTCAAGACCAATGTTCATCATTGGAACAGATGCCAGGCAAATGTTTTGCTGATCGATGCCGTAATTCCTTACGAGAAAAGTTGAAAAATTGCAAGAAAAGCTCCCAAATAATTTTGTTTTCGTTTTACAGCAAACTGGCATTTTCAGAAATGATTAACAATGTTTGTTTAGTGAAATACTGATGGTCTTGTCCGACTGCGCATTTTATACCCAGTTCCATCCCAGTTTCACCATCGACCTTTGGCCAAAATTATCGATGAAAATGAACTTCTCCTTTACATACAGTGAAGTATTGTGACCAATAAGGGTTTTATTTTGATCATAATGCACCCAGAAATTTTGCAAAATATTGAATCATACTGTTTACGGGCTTTTGGTTTGACAGAAGCGACTTGATTTGGGTTCCATTTAAGATTTTTCTGCCTCCGGTACGTCTTGAGCCCAAATCGCTCTTTAGCACGCATAACGTTAGACGTCGAGGTCCCGACTTACCTCGCCGATGGTTTCTTTTTGATGGGATCCTTGACCTTTTTGTCGATAGAAGGACTTACAGGACCAGATTTGTACGTCTCGGTGGTCGAGTGGTTAGCGTGGTAGGACGGTAATCGCTGGTCCACTGATGGCATGGGTTCGATTCCCATCTCGGTACTGGGTGTTAAATGTTAATCTTAAGTTGTCCACGTCATTTATTCAGTCTGTAAAGCCTAAATCGGCTAAGACGGTGTATGTCTTTTAAAGATTTTCGACCAGTCCTCGGTTCATCTTCAAATGTACAATGATCACCATGGTTTTGAATAGCTGTCCGATGCTCACATTCTCTTCTTTGGCCAATTTACTCAATGAGATTCCTCTCAAAATACACCGTTTGCGCACGATACTTTTTTTTTTCTCCGGAGAAAGATCACGCATTTTGAAATGTAATCACAAACTAAATATTTTGTTGATGTCATCACGTACAAAAATGTGTCATTTTTTTTGCTTGCGTTGTTTTTCGGTTTTTCTGAAGAAGTTTGAAATAAAATGGAAGTGGAATTTACAAGAAAACGAAGAATTATTTTTTTTTATCGTACCAGGCTAACAATATTCACAAAATCAGGAATCATTATGATTTCTTTGATTCAAAGTGCGCTAAATCACTAAATATGCACCGCTTTCATAGCACGATGTCCATCGTGAATTCACCAAAACATCTACAAGTTGGTGAGTTCGTTCCATTATTTTATCTTTTCTTGTATATACATATAATCGATCTTTTTTATTGATTACATATTCATAATAGCTTAACTCTATTAAAGGGGAATTGTGGGGGGTTGGATAGGTCATCAAACGATCAAAAGACTGATATACAGTGGATTGTGGGTTCAAGCCAGCCGGAGTATCTCGGCAAATTTAGAATCATGAGAAGGCTACTCAGGTACCTTTTCAGGATTCTTTATTTGTTTCGAACAGTTGGAAAGGAGTGAGATGAGTCAAACCTATCCCAAACCAGTGGTAACGGACCCCTCGGCTGTGTTACAAATATTGTTGATAAGTTAAGCATAAACAATATTTGAACATGCGATCGAGATTTCCCGTACCGCCTCGGGTCGAAAGACCTATCAGCCACTGGTGGGTTCTCAACATACATACATACATACATACATGTCATCCCGTACAAAAATGTGTAAACAAAAGGACGCAGCCAGAAGAATTCGAAAAAAATTGATTCAAAATGATCGTTAGTATTCGGTGTGCTTATGATTCCTAGAACAGTCTATATACCCGAAGCAGGCAACCCAAACAACGAGTCTGCGGCGCTGAACCAGCCCAGGTAACATTAAAATCGTTTCAAACATTACCAAGACGGGATTCCAAAGTAGGCCGAGGCTGACAGCGAACAGGCAGATTGTTTGTCGGCCTAACGTGTGAAGACGAGAAAGAGGAAGGAGGAGAAGAAACTTTTCTGACAACTTCGGGATTTTTCCTAGAAGCATTAATTTTTGCACCAACGGAAGAGTCGATGGAATTGAAGAAATGATTACCTGCGCAATTCACACTTGAAATATTCCGTTGGAGGTTTATCTCTGCCAAAAAGGCATTTAGATTTTTCATGATCGAATGAGCCGCAAAGCCTACATCTGGCATTCATTCTAAAATTTATAGTACCGTGCAAAAGCTTATTAATTGAATTTTTTTTTTATTGTAGCTCTATAAAAAGCGGAGAGCATTTCATTCCCGTGTTTCCCCTAAATTTCTTCAAATTTGAAAAAAAAAACTGAAACAAACTGAAACGGATTTTTTGTAGAAGCTCAAATAGCGAAAAAAAATGCATCACCTGAACTTACCTGTCCCGAAACCATGCTCAGACACGAAAAAACTAGAAGGTAAGTGACACCGTGCGAGACAGGGTTCTCCTGAGCTAGAAAAATAACGTTTCGCCGGAGGAAACAGTCAACATAATTTATGTAGGAGTCCTTGGAGACCCATTTCCGTACTTGTGAATCCATACTATGTATTTATGATAGAAATTAGATTGAAAGTAACATTGCCTTTTACAGACCATCGTCAAAATTTTAAATTTACCTCAACTATTCTAAGTTAGAAATCAAGCTAAACTAAAAAGTTTAAACCTTTAATAACATAACTCAACCATCGCAATTATTTCCACATCTCCCCATCCTTATCTGCCCCAAACGTGCTCGGAAGCAATTTTTACACCAGATAAGTAAAAGGTTTTAGATGTTTCGAGTGGACTTTACACACCCAGGGAACGGAACGGCATCCGGAGATGAGCATCTCCGTGGAGAGATGTAACGAGGGCAGAATAATGGAGGGATGCTGTTCATTCAGGGGTTGTTGTTGTTAGAGAACATTGCGTGGTAAACTTACTTTAGCTCTGAGTTAAAAAAAAAAAAGAACAAGTGTGCAGGGTGGAGAAACGGGAAAAAAATACAACTTCGTTCAATGATTTTGTTCCAGCCGGGTCAGTTGAATTGTGGTCAAAATTATTCTCTGGAGATACAACCGGACATGACAGTTGTTTGTAACCGACAGCCATTTGAAATTTTGGTTTGACTTTTTTTGTTTCTTTAACCAAAGCCATTGGTTTTGTTATTTTTGTCATTTTTGTCATTTTTGTTATTTTTGTCATTTTTGTCATTTTTGTCATTTTTGTCATTTTTGTCATTTTTGTCATTTTTGTCATTTTTGTCATTTTTGTCATTTTTGTCATTTTTGTCATTTTTGTCATTTTTGTCATTTTTGTCATTTTTGTCATTTTTGTCATTTTTGTCATTTTTGTCATTTTTGTCATTTTTGTCATTTTTGTCATTTTTGTCATTTTTGTCATTTTTGTCATTTTTGTCATTTTTGTCATTTTTGTCATTTTTGTCATTTTTGTCATTTTTGTCATTTTTGTCATTTTTGTCATTTTTGTCATTTTTGTCATTTTTGTCATTTTTGTCATTTTTGTCATTTTTGTCATTTTTGTCATTTTTGTCATTTTTGTCATTTTTGTCATTTTTGTCATTTTTGTCATTTTTGTCATTTTTGTCATTTTTGTCATTTTTGTCATTTTTGTCATTTTTGTCATTTTTGTCATTTTTGTCATTTTTGTCATTTTTGTCATTTTTGTCATTTTTGTCATTTTTGTCATTTTTGTCATTTTTGTCATTTTTGTCATTTTTGTCATTTTTGTCATTTTTGTCATTTTTGTCATTTTTGTCATTTTTGTCATTTTTGTCATTTTTGTCATTTTTGTCATTTTTGTCATTTTTGTCATTTTTGTCATTTTTGTCATTTTTGTCATTTTTGTCATTTTTGTCATTTTTTGTTATTTTTGACTCATAATTTACAGTTTTTTTTACGTTTTCCGCGTGATTTTGGACTCGTTTTTGGCTCAATTTTCCCAAAGTTTTTTGATAATTTTTTTTTATTTGGCTTATTAACTTTAGCCATTTTTGTCTGATTTTCGAGTCATTTCGGACTCATTTGAAATCAATTGAGACTTATTTGTTCGTTTTTCAATCATTTTGACACATGTATTACTAAATTTTGAATCATTTCTACCTATTTTCACCTTTTCGCGACTTATATTTTACTCTTTTTTCTCAACTTCTTTTAGACTTCTTTTTTCTAGACTTTTTTTGAATAGTTTCTGAATAATTTTTTAATCAATAAATTTTGATTCATTTCTCGACTTGCTTTCGATTAATTTAAGATGTTTTACTGATTTGTTTTTCTTCTTATTTTCGACTCTTTGTTTTCACTCATTATTGACTCATTTTTGAACCTGTTTTTGATACGTTTTAGAACCACTTTTATCTTATTTTTATTTTAATTTTATCTTATCATTTTTTAATAATTTTTCAATTAGTTTTTTTTTATCATTGTTCCTAAGCCCGAATTTTAACACAGGGCCGTTGGCTTGGAAAATTCGAACTTGTCCCCAACGCCAAGGCTGCTGATTAGTCAAATAATAGTCATATGAAAATTCTGGAAAAAATAATTATTATAGTCAAAATTCTAGGAACTCCTTTCTGTCACTTGAAGGTCTTTTTACAAAATTCCAAGATCCATCAAAATAATAATAAAAAAAACTTCATGCTTATTTTTTCTTATCCCTTTGAGCAGTGAATTTTTTGGTCTGTTTCAACCAGCATTTACATAGGTAGGACGTCCTACACCTTCTCGTGGTTCTGATTCGCAAACAGAATCGATACTGATTTGCATAATTTCTATTAGCACTCGAGACGAGAGCACTCTGCCTAAATTTGGGCGCTCGAGTGCTCGCTTGATGCGAATGAAACGGGGGAGAAAACCTGAATCAAGCCGGAAATGCCGGAGATGTTATTTTTTAAGGGGGTTTATTTTACTTTGGCTTTTTTTTTTGCTCCCTTGAATGGATGCCCGCATCAGGATGCTAGTCAATAATGCAACATCCCCGTCGTCTTGATCTGTGCCGGGATGCGGATGTGTGTTAAGGGAAGAAGAAGTTGGTTGCAGTCTTTCTAGGACCTGATTTGCGTTGACCTCATTTGAACTCCCCTTCGATTCACCGGAGTCCGGAAACTCTTGAATATTTCCTTCTGCCAATCGATTTGGCCCATTCTAGTTTTAGGAGTTGTAAAAATGATTGAAAGTGACAACCGTCCGCTTGCAGGGAACCTCAGTACGTGAAAGTTTTACCCAATTGATTATGAGTTCCTACTTTTTTTTCTCTCCTCTCACGGTGCAACTTTTTCTATTTCATAGTAGGCAATGACTGATATTTATTTCTCGCAAACTTTGAGGAAAAGCAATCAATGAATGGCGACAAATCATGGCCATCTGCGATGGATGGAACAGTGGCCATTCTAGCAAGTTTCAATCAAAGAAAAGTTTTTTTTTCCTTAATGAAAATTGCCAGAAAAAAACCCTTTACAGAAAGACGTAATAAGCCAGACATGTCAACTAAATGATTTTTTTTTTCGAATTTATGTTTCCCATCTTAATTCTGAATTTTACTTACGGCTCGAAATTACAAAACTGAATCTCATTCAGGATTCAAGCTTTCCTGTTTCGTCACAACCCTGTGATCGGGACACACAAACGCTTGCTTTGATCGATCGAGCAGTTTGATTGATTTCATTAAACAATCGTTTGTACTGATGCCAAATTGGTTCGTTTTGTGATTGAAAAAAAAACCTTTCTCGAAGTCGATAATTCTTTTGACGTTTCCTTTCTTTTTTCCTCCCTTCATTTCCTCCCACCAGAATGAGCAACAACAATGGTTGGAGAAAGGCTAAACATGGCGGATAAGCAGCGGTACTCCACTCAGGAGACAATTCAGGTAAGTGATGGGAAAATGCAAGAAAAAAAACTCGATGACAACTCTTGATGGGAAAAACGGGTCAATCCGAACACAAACAATAAACATTTTCCGGCAAAGCTTTTGGAGCATGATGTTTGACACAAAAAATTTGTTAGTTTTGCCTTTTGTCATTCTGTAGAAGCATTTAGGAGGCGATGTTTTTTTTTTAAATATTAATGAAAAGTGTTTTGTTTTGATTTGTTATTGTAAAGATTTGAAGAGTAAATTTCAAAAAAATCTGCAGCAGTTTTGAAGAACTAGCGTATTCTACTTTTAAACGGAAATTTTCTCAACAATCATTCTAATTCAGGCATAACAAATTAGCATCTCCATGACGTTCTACAAAGGGAACAGAAATTATAACAGTAATAAAGTGAAGGACAGGATGTCTTACGAAAAAAAAGGAACGTTTTGTTTATTCGATTTTGCATTATTCGATTCGAAAAGGAATAGGAAACAAATTCACCCCCCCAAGAAGGGAACCTTCCGGCAGTTCGGTGAATTTTAATAAGCTTCATGTATAAAGGAAGGTCATAAATCTTTACAAGGGCTTTTCATGTTCTTGGAGTTCAACTGCCTTAGTCGTTTTCCTTCTAAGCAAACTACATTTATTTGAGAACCAAAACGAAATGCTTAAAAAATTCTATTCTGTAAAATAAATTGAACTTGAAATAAGTTCAGATTCAGAGTTCAGACTCAGAGTTCAGATTTCTTGTTTCAGATTTCACTTTCTGTATTTATAAGGAACTAGCTGACCCGGTGTGCTTTCGGTTTGTAAGAATGATCGTTGTGTTAAATTCCCGGAAAAAAATGCTTTCCACTTTACATCTCCCTTCTGGCAGCAGAAGGGAGTCCCAAACTATCAATGAAACATTTCCTGTACAAAAATATGCTATCATGAAAATTTGGTTCAATTTTCTCGATTAGTTATCGAAATGTTTTAAAAAAGTTCCCACTTTTTATTTTTTCACTGAATTGAGGGAGGACTCTCAAACCACCGGAGAAACATTTCCTCAGCTCATGCAAAATTCGATTTCGTTTGCTTTGATAATTCTGGAGTAATGCTATTCAATTTGTATTGGAGCCCCTCCCTCCTACTTATGTATATCCCAACTGGAAAGAGGGATTGGTCTCAAATCATCATAGAAACTTTATGTGCATTCATATACACTCCCATGCCAAATACTGTTCCCTTGTTCGATTGCAAGATTGTTCCCATATCATATTTTGGGAGTTCCCCTCTTCCTTAGCTTAATTCCCAATTAAAGGAAACAAGAGTTTCAAATAATCATTTAACCATTTCTCGTGTCCAAATGCCCTCCCATGCCGAATTCGTTTCCATCTGTTCGATTAGCTCTCCAGTTATGCGAAAAATTTCAAAAAAACACCCAGTTTTTTCTCATCATCCCACTGTACAGTGGTACAGAAATGAAGTTTAGTGTGAAACAAATATTTGCGTCTTCCCCTTAAGTTTGATGCATTTGATGTCTTAGACAAACTTTCACGACAAACTAAAGGCGGTCGTTTTTACTGGAAAAAATCTATCTCTTGAACTAAAAGTTTTATGACAACTTGTTTTCATGAAGTTAGGTTGGTCCTATAATAATCCTTGATATCTTTTCATGATGATATTTTAACAAAATTATTCATTCAGCAACATTTCAGAAATTTTAAAATTTGGTCAATATCTACTTGACGTATTTCTTTCAATTTTGCATTTAAAAAACCTGAACACCCCTCATTTTGAAGGTGCGTGTGTAGAATGTTGCTCCTGTTTTGATTTTGGAATTCACTCTTCAGTTGTCAAAATGCCGTCCCAGGAAGAAGAGCAGCGTATCAAAATTTTGCTCGCGCATCGCGAAAATCCGAGCGACTCGCACGCAAAGCTGGCAAAATCGCTAGAAGTTGCCAAATCAACCGTAACAAATGTAATCAAAGTGTTTGGGAAACGTTTGTCGACAGCCAGGATCGGGGGGAAATCGAAAACTGGAAGCCGCTGAGACGACAAAGAGAGTTGAAAACGAGCCGGACTATCGACTTACAAGAAGGTAGTGACTCCAAATCGTGATGATAAACAAAATACGACGGCCAAAGCGCAATCTCGGAGGCTGTTTACGACGATGCTGACTAAGTTTGACTGCGTGCTAATGAACGACGAAACCTACGTCAAAGCCGGCTACAAGCAGCTTCCGGGACAGGAGTTTTATACGGCAAAAGGAAGGGGAAAAGTAGCAGATATTTTCAAGCACATGAAACTGTCAAAGTTCGCGAAGAAATATCTGGTTTGGCAAGCCATCTGTACCTGTGGCTTGAAAAGCAGCATTTTCATAGCTTTCGGGACTGTCAACCAAGAAATTTACGCGAATGAGTGTTTGAATAAACGTCTGCTGCCTTTCCTGAAGAAACACGGTTGCTCCGTACTGTTTTGGCCGGATTTGGCATCTTGCCATTACGGTTAAAAGGCCATGAAGTGGTACGCCGCCAACAACGTGCAGGTGGTTCCCAAGGACAAGAACCCTCCCAACACGCCAGAGCTCCGCCCAATTGACAAATACTGGACTATTGTCAAGCTGAACCTAAAGAAGACCAAAAAACTGCTAAGGACGAGCAGCAGTTCAAGGCAAACTGGCTTTCTGCGGCGAAGAAGGTGGACAAGGTGGCTGTACAAAATCTGATGGCAGGGGTTAAGCGTAAGGCCCGGCAATTCGGATTTGGGAAAGCGGAAGCCTAACTGAATATTTTTCCTGAATTTAATACTAACTAAACTTGAAAAAGGAATTTAATTTTTTCTTAGAGGCCCACCACACTCCCCCACTTCAAGAAGCTCATTTGATTTTTTAAATAAACGATTTCACCGATTTACACGCGTTTTCCCTTGACCAAATTTTGACCGTATCACCCTTTACTTGGGAAATTCTCGAGTTATGTAAAAAAAATGTAAGGTAGCCCCCTCTCCCCTTCATATCTTCTCACTGGAAGTAGGGAGAGGTTCCAAATATTCATGGAAATATTCCTTGACTTCAAATAACCTTCCATGCCAAATTTGGTATAATTTGCTCTATGTTCTCGAGCTATGCAAACACTTGCCTTTTCTTTAAGAGGCCCCCTTCGTCCTTCCAGTAAGAGGGAGGAATCTCAAACCCTAATAAGAATCTTCCCAGGCCTCGGAAGCACTTACCTTCCAAGTTCCGAGTAAATCGGTCCAGTAGTTTCGGAGTCTATAGGGAACAGACAAACAGATTGACAGAAATTCATTTTTATAGATGAGGCCCTTGGAGCCAAATGGATATAGGTGCATAATTGCTTATTTCTAGGAAACACGCTTTTAAATTGTTGTGTTCGGCCATTTTCCATTTATTTTTTGAGAATTTGCATTTTTTCAAATGAAAAATTATGTCTGGACAACTGGCAAAAAATTAATTTTTTAGTTTGTAAAAATCTCCGAGAAACGTCGATAAAATTATACAACAACAACGATTCTGAATTTAAATCTAAAGCTTTTTTTCAAAATTCATAATCAGAATCAAATTGAGATATTTAAAATATTTATAATTTTCTATAATTCTGAATTCATGGTTTTTTTCCTTAATGTTTTTTTTTTGTTGAGGAAATCTCGCGTGAGCTTTCATTACGTCGTATGAAACATCTTAAGAATTCACAGAAAACTGCTGCAAAAGTAATTAAAACAACTTCAAATTTTTTAGTTCACATATAGAGTATGTAGTCCCGGATATAAATATTTTAAATGGAATAAGGTTGCTACTAGTTTATGTCAGTTATGTTCACGATTTGTTTCATACGACGTAATGAAAGCTCACGAAATATAAGATTTTCTCAGAATGCTTTTTGCATTCCCAATTGGTCTTATCTAAGCAGGCATTTGCGTAGCGACTACCCGGACCGGAGCGTTCCTCACAAACGGACCGATTACTGTCAAAGGAAAGCTTGTCAGTTAGAAAACGTCCGATTTTCCGGACCATTTCCCTGTTGCTAAAAGCAGCATCAAAGCCAAGACCTGATAGTTCAAATCGGTCCAGATATGGTTTAAATTCGATCAGTCGGCGTCGTTTTCAATCATATAGTTTTTTTTTCATATTTCCTGCCGAAAAATGTTTTGTTTAAATGATATTTTATGTTTTTCTTATACATTATGTATTATCATGTAAAAAAAAATTTATTCCGAATAACTTAAACTTTTTGATAAATACAAAAAAATTATAAATATACGATGGCAGCAATAAAAAATTTGCATTCAGAAAATGAACCTATTTTGTTCCGGAACCCTTCTAGAAACGATCTGGAATCTGACCAATTTTAGTGTGAAATTGGACCAAATTCGGAAAACTGGACCAATTGTTTTGACAGTTTTTTTTGGCATCGCGTCACTTTTGCAGGAAACTTGTGTCACCAGAGCACTGAATAAGTCCGAATTTGGTCGGTTTTCTTGCCTGTTTTCGGACCGACTCGCGGATTGAACGGATCAAAACCCGACCAATTTTGGTCCGATTTTTCGATCCGGGTCTGTCTTCTCGCTAGTATGAGCAAGTTCACTCGTGTTAGGAAAACGTGGTAGAAATTTTGACACTTGTAGCCCATTTTGAAAATTTTACTTACTACTTACTTAATGATCCCGCGCCGATCCTCCGGTGCATAGGGCCGGGGTAAAAGACCTCCACTGTTGACGATCCGGAGCCAGCGTCCTCACCTGGTCCCAGTCAAGATTCTCGTCGACAGTTCGGATTTCAGCTGCTAGGCTTCGCCGCCACCAATTTCTGGGTCTGCCTCTTCTTCGATGACCTTCTGGATTCCAATCTAGCGCCTCTCTGCAAATCTCGTTTTCATCTCTTCGCAGCGTGTGCCCAATCCATCTCCACTTACGTTCCCGAATCTCGATTTCTAGCGCCTTTTGATGACACCGGCGATGTAGTTCCTCATTCGAGATCCAGTTGCCAGGCCACCAAGCGCGGATGATATTCCGCAGGCAGCGATTTACAAATACTTGCAGTTTTCGCGTCGTTACCGCATATGTGCACCAAGTTTCGCACCCGTACAGCAATACGGATTTGACGTTTGTAACCATGTGAAAGTTACTGTTCAAGATTACTAAGATTCGTCGCGGTAACGTTAAATGTCGAGGAAGTGCTAGTGGTTCAGTGGAGAGTGAAACGGACCAACTTTTAGACCTCAAACATCCCGAACGCAGCCTATCAACATAAAAATGACAGGCATGGAGCTAGCAGTCGACAGATGGCAGCAGAGACGTGCCATAAAGGAGCAGGGCTGGTGTTAGGAGATGAATGGTTCGCAGAGCAGGAAGCAGGAGAAAGGGCCTGAGATGCAGGGAGAGGCGGTCACCTGTCACGTATGAGGGGCATTGACCTGTTACAAAATGGTCATTTCACGGTGCGACTCTGAGGAAGTAAGGTTGAGTGCTAATCGCTTTTTGTAAGCCAAAAGAACCATCCCTCAAGCTGTGTAAAGGCAAATTAAACGCGCAGCGAGTGTAATATTAAATCGCATCGTGAACAGAAAAGTTAAATGTGCGTGCAAAACCGACCAGGTAACGTAACAACCCCGCTGAAACTTGTGAACATACCCGACATGACGCCATTTTGTTTCCCTCTATTGTGCGCCAGGACCCCGAAGTTTTGATCTGGATCTCCGTCGCTGAGATCGCCCGTAGTTCCTGCGAAAGCCTACCACCAGTGCCTCCGAGGAACCTCATTACCTCACCGCAATCGTCGGAGTATTCCACACCGCAGGTCCGGAGTCCGGCAACTACGAACCCACCTAAGCCACGAGTGTGTTTTCGCCACAATATCCGGTGAACCACAGGACAACCGGCGCTGCAAGGACGAAGCGGACTAAGGCCAAGGACATCAAAGCCGAAGTGTGAGGTAGGAGTTATTTGTGCTAGTTTCGGGGATATTTTGGAAAATAAGTCGACAAGTAGGTAATAAAGGTTGGCGAGCGAAGCTCGAAATGGAATTTGCTAGCGTTTCCTTGTAGTTTTTGATTGACGAAAAGCCGACCCTGAGGCAACAGAAGGGGAGTCTTAGTAGTGCTGGGCAGTAGCCAACCCTTGGTTACACTTTGGCGTCCATCTAAAGTAGTTTCGAACTTTTGATGTGCGAGGGAACGCTTGGAACTTCCAATTACTGATTCCGCTGCAGAATTCTCTGGGAAAACATCCGAGGCAATTCTGAACCCTTAACTTGTGTTCAAAAAACGATAATCGAAAACTTGTCGACGATTTTCTTCAACCAAAGAGGGGTCTTGGTTCGTTCTTAACAAAGAAAGTGTCTTACCATCCAACAAAAGAGATTCATCATAAATTACCTAGAAAATTTTTCACGCAATAGATAAATTTTAAATACCGGAATACTTTTTCAAACTTAATGTTGATTTTCGAATAGGGGCAGATCAAAAAACAAACAATTGCAAAACCTTTATTTTACACTGTGATACTTATGATTAGCTAATAGATTTTAAACTGTTTAATTATATAGTTGTGTTTTCATTCGTTTTGGTTTTTAACTATTTTTTAATCTGTGTATCAGTAGTGTAAATTCAGTGTTGTGTTTGTTAGTCAAAGTCTGTATCATAATTTATACCTAGATTTTAACTCAGTTCATTTAATTGTTGCATCACACAAAATGGAGATGTCACACCTAACCTTACAGTACTATGGTATGAATGTAGCACATTTAACCGTAGATGAGCTAGAATACGAGCTGCGTATTCGGAACGTGTCGCTATCGCCTCAGAGAAAGCAGCAAGAAAGGTCTTTGCGCATGCTGCTGAAAGAAGAAAAACATAAAAGCATTACTCATCAGTTTGAAGGATCATGGGAAGAAGAGCTCAGCACCTGTGAAGATAAAATTGCGAGCATCAAACTTCACCTGGAAGGTAGGAGATCAAAGAAAGCACCAGAACAATCTTACAAAACTAGGTTGGTTCATTTTTTCTTCCGGCTAAATAGACTCCGCAGCATAGTTACCAATGAAAATGATTTACAAAACATAGCCGAAGTGGCAGCAGGTATTGTAAACTTGTTCAGTGTTTACTTTTCTTTGACCTCCCACCTCCCAGAAGTGAGGAGAGCAGAGATGGACATAGTAAATGCTAGTCTCAATAATCTGCTCCAAACTGATGAGGGTGCTGAAGCGCATCCGGAAACACCTATTGACCTAGAGGTGGAGTTGCAAAATGAACCAACCGATGGGACTTTGGCAAGTCCACATCAGGAGGTGAATAATCCTAACCCAAACAATTTCGCCTTAGAACAAGGGGCAGTAGGTGGTCCTTCTGTAGGGGTTTCATTGGCCGACCATCAAGAACTTATAAGACAAAACCAGCAAATGATGGTCATTTTAGGAAAAGTTTTAGAACGTCTACAAGTCCTTGAGGTGGCCCAAAATGAGACTCGCTACAAAACGGCCAACAGCACAGGGATTGAAAAACCGAAAAAGGCGATGAGCACGGAGAAAGCCTCCAAATCCTCTCAGAAAGATCCGGTTGATTTCCTAGACTGGATAAAACAGAAAAATGAATCGCTTAGTAGTGTTAGAACTCAAGATGAAAATATAAAAAAATCTGAGTTAGTACCCGAAAATATTAAAGAACCCATTCACACAAATATGAATGGAAGACGCTGGCCCATTCATAAATGGAAGATCGTTTATGATGGCATGGACAACGGCCGCAGACTGAATGAGTTTCTGAAAGACGTGGAATTCAACGCCAGGTCTGAAGGATTTTCGTCTGAGGAGTTGTTCCATAACGCCCACCACCTTTTCATTCATAAAGCGAGATCGTGGTTAATGGAAGTCAATTCCAATGAAGAATTGGGTTCGTGGGAAAATTTGGTAAAAGAATTGAAAGCGGAATTTTTACCGTACGACGTCGATTTTGTCCATGAACGACAAGCAGTGGCCAGAAAACAAGGCCCAAGAGAAAAGTTCCAAGACTTTTACTTGGACATGGTCAGGATCTTTAGGAGCATGTCTCACTCTTGGGATGAAAAAAGAAAGTTTGATGCACTCTTCCGCAACACGCGCGAAGATTGTCGAATAGCCATGCTTGCCGCGAATGTAGACAATATCGCCAAAATGAAAGAGTTCGGCAAAAAGTTCGACTCAATCAATTGGCAATTATACAAACGTCGTGAAATCCGGTCCGGTACAAATATGATCGAGGAACTTGGTGAAAATAGGCGCCACTTCCAGGCCAATAATAGAACCTCAAATGCTCACCAAAATAAGCCTCCAAATAAAAATTTTAATTCCGGTTTCGATAAGCAGCCTCCTAAAAGAGAGTGGAAAGGAAAACAGTATGATAAAGAACCATTACCACAAATTAAAATCTTCCCAAAAGAAAACCCAAAACCAAAAACAAATGACTTCCAAAACCCTGGTCCTAGTGGTGTAAGCAACACGAACGCGCTTCGACGCATCGTGCAAGCCTACATCCCAGTTAAAAGGAACACATGCTTCAATTGTCACGAGCCTGGGCACAACCATAACGATTGCCGGCAGGAGAAGAACATCTTTTGCATGAGATGTGGTTTCCCAGGATTCGTTGTTTCAGAATGTCCGTATTGTGAAATAAAAAACGGGCCGGGGACTTCTCAGTGAGGCGAGATAGTCAGCAACACTCCACAAGACCTCACCCAGTCGCCAGCGCGGCGGAAATACTCAGCAATCTAGGCTATTCGCAGGTGATCGAAGAATGCACCGAGGAGGAAGAGATAGCTTCGATGCTCATCACCCTCAGTGACGATCCAAGGCCATTCGCGAAAGTCGAGATCCTGGGTGTTTCTGTTGTTGGGCTTCTGGACAGCGGAGCAGCCAAAACGGTATTTGGTGCAGGCGGGAGAAGAATTGTAGAGTCTCTAAAATTACAAATACAACCCACGAAATTATCACTTAAAACAGCTTCCGGTCAAACGTTAAACGTCTTAGGGTACTGCGATGTCCCGCTTACTTTCAACAACGTTACAAAGATCTTGCCGGTAATAATAGCTCCAGACCTTAACCGAAAATGTATTCTCGGATACGACTTCTGGCAACGTTTTGGCATTCGGCCAACAGTTACCCAAGAAATTGAATCATTAGAAAGAACTATAGAAAATGAGAATCAGAAAGAAGTAATCAATGAAGAACAAAAGGTCAGATTGGAGGAAGTTAAAAAGCTTTTTCTGGCGGCTGTGCCAGGTCGGCTAGGCCAAACGGACCTCGTTGAACACAAAATTGAAATTAAAGAAGAATTTCTGTCAGCTAACCCGGTGCGAAAGAATCCGTATCCGTGGAGCCCAGAAATTCAGAAAAAAATTCACGCAGCCGTCAGAAAAATGCTAGAAGAGGGGGTGATAGAACCTTCCAATTCTGAATGGGCACTTCCGGTGGTACCTGTGAGTAAGCGCAATAGTGAGGAAATCAGGTTATGCCTAGATGCGCGGAAACTAAATGAGCGAACAAAAAGAGACGCGTACCCGCTTCCGCATCAAAATAGAATTTTGAGCCATCTAGGACCGTTTACCTTTTTATCTACGGTCGACCTCACGCAAGCATTTCTGCAAATTCCCCTGGAAAAAGAGTCTAGGAAATATACAGCGTTCTCGATTCCAGGCCTCGGATTGTTCCAGTTTTGCAGGCTACCATTCGGACTGGTCAACTCAGCAGCGACCCTTTCCAAAGTACTCGATCGCGTGTTAGGTTATGGCGCCCTAGAACCTTCGGTTTTCGTGTACATAGACGATATTGTGGTGGCCAGCCACACGTTCGAAGAACACCTGGAAAAACTTACCGATTTGGCAATTCGATTAAGAAATGCCAACCTACAAATAAACGTTGAAAAATCAAACTTCTGGTGCTCTGAGCTACCTTATCTAGGCTATGTCTTAACCAGAGAAGGCTTACGACCTAACCCGGATCGAGTCCAAGCGATCCTGGGTTATGAGGTCCCTACTTCAGTGAGAGCACTTCGTCGATTCCTCGGTATGATTAATTACTACCGCAGGTTCATCGACAAGTTCAGCCAACTCACTGGACCGCTCACTGATCTACTTAAAAGCAAACCAAAAAAAGTCCAGTGGAACAGAGCAGCAGAAGAGGCGTTCACAGCCATCAAAGAACGGCTTATTTCAGCACCAGTCATGGCAAACCCTGATTTTGCGTTACCATTCTCAGTGCAAACCGATGCCAGCGACATCGCTATTGCAGGAGTGTTAACGCAAATTCAGGGCGGAGAGGAGCGTGTGATTGCATACCACTCTGAGAAGCTTAGAGGGGCGGAATTAAACTACCACGCAGCCGAGAAGGAGGGATTAGCGGCGCTCCGCTGCATCGAAAAGTTCCGAGGGTACATCGAGGGAACTCGATTTACTCTCGTCACTGACTCATCAGCTTTGACCTTCATCATGAAGGCAAAGTGGAAATCGTCCTCTAGGCTTAGCAGGTGGAGCATCACCCTCCAACAGTACGACATGGAGGTGAGGCACAGGAAAGGGAAGGACAACATCGTGCCAGACGCGTTGTCACGCTCCATCGAAGCCGTTGACATAAACCAAGACAAGTGGTACACCAACCTTCGAAAATCTGTGGAATCAAATCCAGAAAATTTTATGGATTTTAAAATTGATAGTGGAAAGCTTTACAAGTTTGTTTCAGCAAGGTCTGATTTACTAGACTATAGGTTTGAATGGAAGGAGTGCCTTCCAGAATCATCTCGCCTACGGGTTATAAGAGAGGAACATGATGATAATCTGCATATTGGCTTTGAGAAATGTGTGGATAAAATTAAAAGGCGTTACTATTGGCCAAGAATGTCGGCCGACATAAAAAAGTACATCGCTAATTGCGAACCATGCAAAGAGAATAAACATTCCACAGTCTCTACAGCTCCGATGATGGGAAAACAACGAGTCGCAACCAAGCCCTTCCAAATTGTTGCCATGGATTATATTCAGTCACTTCCCCGGTCCAAGCAAGGTAATGCTCACTTACTTGTAATAATGGACTTGTTTTCCAAGTATTGCCTGCTTGTACCGGTGAAGAAGATTGCTAGCAGTAGTCTTTGCAACATTTTGGAAGAGCAATGGTTTCGTCGACTCGCTGTTCCACAAATTGTAATATCGGACAATGCGTCCGCTTTTTTATCAAAAGATTTTCAGGATTTACTAAAAAGGTACGAAATACAGCATTGGGCTAACGCCAGGCATCGCAGCCAAGCAAATCCGGCAGAGCGCCTTAATAGAACAATAAACAGTATGATTCGTTCTTATGTACGCCTCGACCAACGCCTCTGGGATACAAAAATTTCAGAAATGGAATGTGTACTTAACAACACCGTACATAGTTCTACAAAATTTACACCCCACCGTATAATTTTCGGCCACGAAATGGTGACCCGAGGGAGCGATCATCGCTTGGAAAACGACAACGAAAATCAGCAGAATGAAATAGAAAGGATGGAAAAAATTAAATCCATCAGTAAAAAAACGTTTGACATCGTCAAGAATAATCTAGAAAAAAGCTACAAAAACGTACAAAAGCAATACAACTTACGTCACAAAAGATATGCTCCGACCTTCGACGTAGGACAACGGGTCTTCAAAAGGTCCTTCAGGCAGTCGGCTGCAGGTTCGTCCTTTAATGCCAAGCTAGGTCCTCAATATACCCCGGTTGTCATCACCGCCAAAAGAGGAACGAGCTCGTACCAGGTCTCTAATATGCATGGCAAAGACCTAGGTACATTCTCAGCATCAGACCTAAAAGCATAAAAGAACAATATTAGAAATCACGAACAAATATGGTTCACGTCAAAAACTTCGTTTAGAAGGAAATTCGAAAAAAAACAAAAAAATGCAACGCACTGATCAAAACTAAACCACAGTGCAGATGCAGCATAATTCCAATTGGAATTTCACTTGCCACACCGCAACAAGATGCATTTACGCCTGAAGCTTATGC
The DNA here is from genome assembly GCF_029784155.1 of Uranotaenia lowii. NCBI lineage: Eukaryota > Metazoa > Arthropoda > Insecta > Diptera > Culicidae > Uranotaenia > Uranotaenia lowii. The sequence goes on along the minus strand of NW_026598300.1, from coordinate 41,248 downwards.
TTGTTAGTTTGCCAATTCCTATATATAAATTTTCATCATAGGCTTCTGGGTGATCAAAGCACTTGCGTGCGAGGTAAGGCGAACGTAAACTTCTGGAAAAAGCAGAATTTTGATCGATCAAATTAGATTGCATACTTCAGCACAAATCAGCTGCACTCCGATCACTTACATGCAAGTTTGGTATATTTGTTTTGAATCCTGCAGTGATTGCAGTGATCGGTAGTGATATTAGTATATGTGTGATGGTATGCAACTGCAGTGCAAGATCAAGGTCATGACCGTGACCTTGGCAAACTACACGAAAGAACACATGGATTCGACACCGACATAACCGCAAAATATTTCATTCCACTCACCTGCTCCAGCCGTGTCCGGTCATGGTCCGCTGATGGAAGCCCGGGAAGTTGAGTCGGCAGACGTAGGTGTTATCTAGAGGAAAATGAAAAAAGAAAAAGCCATTATAAATGTTGGATTAGTTAATTCCTAGATAAATACTTACGAGTTGCTGTTCTTGAATTCCTGAGCGCCGTCATGCTTCAATGAAAATTTTTCAACTTTGACAGTTCAAATCAGTGTTCCCATTCGAAAATCTTCATTAATCATTTTAGCTCAAATAGGGCTGGGCGAAACGCCGATAGAGTAACGTACTATTTTGCGTGTAATGTTTGTCACGGTTTAGTTACGGTGGTACGTTTTTGATGTTTATTATTAAAATTTTTTAACGCGTTTAGTTTTAATCATTTTTTAATTTGTTTATTTATGTATTCCGGAATAAAACTAGTGCACTAGGTAATAGAGTAAAATTTTAAGAATTAGTTTGTAAATTTTAAAGAACAATAATTAGAATAGGTCGTTATATTGTCAAAGTAGTGTAAAGGTAAATAATTTCGCAATGCTTTCCGAATCTCTTAATGTTGGTTAGTAACTAGTTGCCGTGGATACGCTGGAGACCGGAGTCGAAAGACGTTGATGGTCAGTAGAGGCCTGGCCTTGAAATAGAGAGGAGTTGGCTCGCCAACGATGATAACTTATGACCCCGTTCCACAACAGGCACTATGAATTGGTTTCACTTCCTTAATGAACCTATCTCGATCTTTTCGGAGGTTGGAGGAATTCCGAAGCGGGTTTTTTGGGTTAAAAAAATAGAACGCAGTCAAGTTCGGTTTAGAGTTCGTCTGGTTCAGAGCTATGTGTTTTAGTATGGCGTTTCTTGCGTGGTAATATGGAAAAAAAAATATTAGCTTGCTAATATTTTTTTCTACCCGAGCTGGAGGAGAGTGTAACCATGTGAAAGTTACTGTTCAAGATTACTAAGATTCGTCGCGGTAACGTTAAATGTCGAGGAAGTGCTAGTGGTTCAGTGGAGAGTGAAACGGACCAACTTTTAGACCTCAAACATCCCGAACGCAGCCTATCAACATAAAAATGACAGGCATGGAGCTAGCAGTCGACAGATGGCAGCAGAGACGTGCCATAAAGGAGCAGGGCTGGTGTTAGGAGATGAATGGTTCGCAGAGCAGGAAGCAGGAGAAAGGGCCTGAGATGCAGGGAGAGGCGGTCACCTGTCACGTATGAGGGGCATTGACCTGTTACAAAATGGTCATTTCACGGTGCGACTCTGAGGAAGTAAGGTTGAGTGCTAATCGCTTTTTGTAAGCCAAAAGAACCATCCCTCAAGCTGTGTAAAGGCAAATTAAACGCGCAGCGAGTGTAATATTAAATCGCATCGTGAACAGAAAAGTTAAATGTGCGTGCAAAACCGACCAGGTAACGTAACAACCCCGCTGAAACTTGTGAACATACCCGACATGACGCCATTTTGTTTCCCTCTATTGTGCGCCAGGACCCCGAAGTTTTGATCTGGATCTCCGTCGCTGAGATCGCCCGTAGTTCCTGCGAAAGCCTACCACCAGTGCCTCCGAGGAACCTCATTACCTCACCGCAATCGTCGGAGTATTCCACACCGCAGGTCCGGAGTCCGGCAACTACGAACCCACCTAAGCCACGAGTGTGTTTTCGCCACAATATCCGGTGAACCACAGGACAACCGGCGCTGCAAGGACGAAGCGGACTAAGGCCAAGGACATCAAAGCCGAAGTGTGAGGTAGGAGTTATTTGTGCTAGTTTCGGGGATATTTTGGAAAATAAGTCGACAAGTAGGTAATAAAGGTTGGCGAGCGAAGCTCGAAATGGAATTTGCTAGCGTTTCCTTGTAGTTTTTGATTGACGAAAAGCCGACCCTGAGGCAACAGAAGGGGAGTCTTAGTAGTGCTGGGCAGTAGCCAACCCTTGGTTACACGTTTGAGTTGAAGATTCGGATTTTTGTTCGTAGAGAGATCTGGCGTGAGCGCCAGATGTTTCGGAGACTCGCAAACGCAAATCGGGCCTTTCTGATCCGTGTTTCGATGTCTTTTCTGGTACCACCATCAGGCGTAATCTGGCTACCAAGATACTGGAAGCACTCCACTTTCTCAACTTGTTGCCCAGCTACCATGAAACTGGAGGGACTTCCTGTGTTGATCTCCATCGACTTGGTCTTTCCGACATTTAATTTGAGACCTGCTGCCTTGGAACTTTCGGTGAGGTCATCGAGTTTGCTCTGCATATCTGGTTGTGTTTGGGCGAGCAAAACAATATCGTCAGCCAGGTCAAGGTCGTTCAGTTGCTCCATTGTTGAAGGATTCCACGGCAATCCTCGGTTCGGTGCACAGTCAATCGATCCAATCAGGATCTCATCCCTTACGATTAGAAAAAGTAGCGGTGATAGAATACATCCTTGTCTCACTCCAGCAGTTATCGGGATTGGTTCGGACAAGACACCGTCGTGCAAGACCTTGCACGAAAATGCCTCATACTGTGCTTCGATGAGATGGACTAGTTTCTCTGGGACCCATTTTACCATGAAAAAATGTTTTCAAGATCTTCGGGCGTTGTAGTTTTTTACATCACTGTTTCTATTTCAGTCGTATGTGATAGGAGTCAAACTTTTCTGCATCACAGCATGCGAAAATAGAACACGTCTTGTAAAAAAAATTGAAGGCCGCAGATCATGAAAATATTTTTGCATGGTGAAGTTTTCAATAACAAGTGGCAAAATTCCTACCACTTTTTCCCAACACGAGTGAACTTGCTCTTAAAACATGGGACAAAAAGATTCATGTTTTCAAGGCCTACTTACTACCCAAACATCGAAGATTAGAATGGAAAACCTAGATTCGTTAGTTTCATCTTTCGCTTCGCGTTCAACCATTTTCGAGTCCACCACTCTTCTTCACCAAGAGATGCTGCTGTTCGCATCTTTTCCACCCGTTTTGGTAAGTGGGGTGCGGGATGGTTTTCACGGAACTTGGAACATGGGTGTCGGGATAAATTTGCTTAGGTTCCCGGGCTTGAAAAAGCGGGAAAATGAGCGAGTTATTATTTAGTCATTATGCAACTGAGAGGCTGGCAGAAGTTGTATAAGAAATTTCCCTTCTTCTGTAACGGAACTCCTAGCAGAAGTTCGAAGAAACAGATCTTGGTAAGGGGGAATAATAGGAGGGAAGCAAACTTTTCCCATTCAAGGGAGAAATCTTGCAGGGATGAGTCAGTCGTGGTGTAAATAAATTAGTCCCCAACATACCGGTTTCAGAAGTGTCTGGGCCCTACTTTCGGGGGGTGCCTGCTGAAGAGATCGTGTTTGTATTTTTGCGGTTTCTTGCTGAATGGCGCAGGAAGTGGTGGAGGAGACAATTTGGCTAGCACTGTTAAGCAAGGAAGAAGAGGAGGGTGCAAAGTTTGGAGCCGCACAGTCAATGAAACTGTCTTTTCGATTCGGTTCCGGGTGAATTAGTAATGTGAAGCCAGGCTGCTGGAGGCAGTTCCGGTGCGCAGTACCAGATGTTGCTATTTTGACGAAGATAACAAGATTCATACCTTAAGCGGAAAGGACTGATGGGAAATTTAGTCGAAGCTTTTGTGTTATTGAATTTAAGAACAGTTTTAGACGATAGGTCTTCTGAGATCTAGAAGGCAGTGTTCGGCATCGCTAATTGAAAAATTAGCGGCGCTAATTGAATCGCTAACTCATTCAAATTTAGCGATCGCTAATTAAAACCGCTAAATGAGCGGAAAAAGTTATCGCTTCAAGCTTAAAGCGCTAATCGCTAATCGCTAACTGTTGATAAACAATAACGTAAACAGGATGGCAACAGCATGGATTATGGTTGCATCTCAATTCGTTTGCTCCAATATTTTACAAACATAGTGCAGATTGTTTATCGTGCCCAGTCTGTTGAAAAATCTTAAATCAGAGTTCACTTTTTTTTTCAAACTAATGTAATGCAAAATTCTCGGGATAGGAGCATTGCCAAACGTGTATCTAAAAAACTAAATGAAATAAATATGCAATTTCATTCTATGGTGATACTATCTTATTTTCATTTTACCTGATTTGAAATACTTGTATAAACTGCTTTGTGAAAAGTAAATATCTCATCCAAAACAAGTTGTAAAAAGCGGATTTTCTAGCATTTATTATTCGAGACTTGCCGTGTGAGATAATAATGCGAGATCTAAAGAAAAACTTAGAAATTTGGAAAAGCTTTTGAAAACCCATTGATTTACCTAAACCACATTTCAACAAATCACCGCATGTGGACGACCATGCTAAAGTCAGGTAAAATATTGATCAAGTAGGCCGTTTACTGCACTTTTGCAAGCAAAAAACAGTTTCTAGTTTCTAAATTGACCTTCTAGCTTTGAATTATATAAATGATGTTTAAAATAGTTTAATACTGTTTAACAATATTTATTGAATTGTTTGTCTGAGAATGTTGAGAAAAGAGGTACTTAAAGAGAAAAAAAGTAAATCTGTATAAGGCACTATTACCCTGAAACCATTCGAAGTGACCATTTTCACTTGGAGCGCATATTGGTGTAAGAATGATGCTTGATGTCTCCTTTACTTGTCAAATGACAAAAAGTCTACTTCTATCAGTAATAATTTGCGAATTTAAAACAAGTAAATGGAAGTTAGCGTTCTTCATTTAGCGGAACCAAAATATAGCGGAACTTTTTAATTCGCTAGCTCAATCAAAATTTAGCGGCAAAATTAAACCGCTAACAAAAAGTTATCGGACTAACTAGCGATTAGCGGATTAGCGTTTTTGTGCCGAACACTGCTAGAAGGTAAGGATGATTTATTTTATTGTGCTTTTTTCAGTTACTTTTTTAAATGCCCTGGATTCATTTTTATATGATAAAGGTTTTCAAACTTTCGTGATTTTACGAATCTCAATTCAGAGATTCACTTAGACACGTCTGTCGCTCACAAGAGATCAATGACTGACTTTGTTTTGTATTGTTTGCCTAGTGTTGCCAAAATAGCAAAGGTTGCCATAGAAATTTATTTTATTTTATTTATCTTCAGTGTTGCCGAATACAACTATTATTTTATTTCATCTATATATGGTCGCGATTCGACCAGACCGAACTGAACGCCATAAACTTGATTTCGAGAAAATCGAGTTCGAAGTTCACAGCCCTACCAATTGATACCATTTCATCAGATATCTTATTTAATCATTTTACCATCACATTTAGACTCTTACAAAGCCATCGAGGTTATACTGGTCGATTTCTGATTACACATCAAGCAGAAAACTGAACTTTAACAGCATTATGTTTGCACCCAGTTCACTCTGGTCGAACAAAAATGTTTAAAAATTTGTCATGTACTATCATTTGACTGGGCAATTTGTTCCAAACGTAGGAGCCTACTTATAGGCGGTTTACAAGCAGCACCCAACGAGTATGACTGATGCTTGAAAAATGTTTTTTTTTTCGTTGAGCCAGAGTGAACCGAGCCATAAAAATTTCGCACTTTTGAAAAGCGGAATATCTGTGATTTTAACTTACCGGTTGCGTTCTGAACGACAGTAAGCAATAAAATAAAGCATCTTTTATCGTTAAATGTCAAAAATCCTAACATTCCCTTAAGTAAATTGGAAAACAAAATTTAAGGGATTCGGTTCAGTCTGGCTGAACGAGATTTTAATAAATGTTAACAATCCGCAACATGAAGTTTTTAGCTACGGGAACGTTTTTTACCATTTAATTTATTGGATATTAGTTCCTGACAAACCGAAGAACTGTTTTGAAAAGAAAAAAACCAACACTTATAAGCTTATTTCGCACAAAATCAGTTTCATGACCAAAACATGCTTTTCATCTTCACCTCAAAGCTGGCTCTCAGTTCACTTTGGCGCAATGCATTTTTGCCATTTCCACTGTCTGCAACATTGAAATTTTCTAATAAAATCAGTAAAAATAGTAAAAATGTTCTGATTTTCATTGGATAGGTAGTTTATCATGTTTCCCATCCGTTGCAATAGATAACTCCATTTTTTTCAAATTGGCGTTCAGTTCGGTCTGGTCGAATTGCGACCATATATAAAAAGCAATTTCTGTGGGTTTGTTTGTTTGTTTGTCCTCTATAGGCTCAGCCATCTTAACCCATTCGAGACGGAGGCCTTTTCACGACATTCTAACTCATAGTACTTTACTCTTAGATAACTTTTATGTCGTTCGATTTTCATCAAAATTATTTCCCAATACATTTTGCCTGACATTTGCGGATTCCATTGGTATAAGAATATTATTTTTCCGAGCAATAGTAAACTCACAATGAAAAATTGTTCTGACAAAGGCACAAAAATTCCATTGCACACACGGTGTGCAATCGGTCTCGAATGGGTTAAGAGCAAGAGAGCTGAAATTTGAAATGGATACTCATTAGAACCAGGAATGATGAAAAATGTTTTCAGATTTTTGAATGACCCCTTCTTAAGGGGGTCGTCCATACAAGACAAATATTGTTTTCGCGATATTGACGTTACTTTTCGTCGGATTGTAACAAAAATTTGCACATAGAGGTTTTGATAGATAGAGAATTGATTCCAGGTATTGATTTTTGTGTCAAGGGTCGGCAAAAGGGGTCGTCCATATGAACTTTTCGGTGTTTTTACTATATTGACGTTATTATGCATTGGATTGATATGAAAATTTGCACATGAGTGTTTTGGGGGATGAGCAATCGATTTCAGGTATTAAATTATGAGTCAGGGATCGGCCAAAGGGGTCGTCCATATCAACTTTTTAATTTTTTTTTTTACGATATGGACGTTATTATGCATTGGATTGAGATGAAAATTTGCAGACGAGGATTTTAAGGAACGGGCAATCGATTCCAGTTTTCAAATTTTTAGACGAGGTCGGCAAAAGGGGTCATCCATATCAATTGTTCAATGTTTTTTGCGATATTGGCGTTATTATACTTTTGATTTCGATAAAAATTTGCACAAGAGTATTTTGAGGAACGATCAATCGATTCCAGGTTTCAAATTCAGGGTCAAGGGTCGGTCAAAAGGGTCGTCCATATTAACACTGTTTTTGCGATATCAATGCTTAAATACATTGGATTAAGATGGAAACTTGGTACGTGAGAGTTTCAAGGAACGAGTAATTGATTTCAGAAGTCAAATTTTAATTCAGAGTTCTGCGAAAGGGGTCGTCCATATAAACTGTTCAATGTTTTTGCGGTGTTGACGTTATTATGCATTGGACTGAGATGAAAATTTCCACATAGAAGTTTTGAGAAACGCTCAATTGTTTCAGGTTTCAAATCTCGAGTCAGGGGTCGGCAAAAATGGTCGTTCATATTATCTGTTCAATATTTTTGCTATATTGGGGGTTATTCTGCAAGTCGAGTGTGTAAGCGTTGCTAGTCTCTCGAAAGAGGTCTCAGCGATTTTGTTCGTAGTTTGTAATTTTATATGCAGTGAGTATTTTGGGGGTTGAATATTCCTCTGGAAGGCGAAAACTTCCACGAACAGCACGCAGCCATGACCACTACTGGTTCCAACACTCACCACCAGAGACCGCAAGCTACCCAGCGGAGCGAAGAGGCGAATGGAAATAGAAGAGGCGAATGAGATTTAGACGAGACAAAAAAGGCGCGAGGCGAGAGCAACGATTGCCTGCTGTCCAAAGCCCGTGATATGAACGGCCATGGTCATTTGAAATTTGAACGTTGGCGAAAGAACTCCGGAAGAAATTTGGAATATTGTGATAAGTTTGAAGTCACATATTCGGACAGCAGGTAAAGTTCGCCATTTTGCTCTCGCCATCGACATCATCTGATATTTGGACCCTATATTTAGGACCCCGCTGTTTTGGGATGAAATAACAACCCATCGCCGAGCCGTCACCGTTCAACCGGATTCAAATACGAACCTACAAATTGAATCCGCCGTAAACCCGTTGTCGCCTTGGAGGTTACGTCTGCCGTTACAATAGAGGTAACCCCCATCGCCTCCGGATTTAAATCCACCGTTAGACGGATTTAAATCAGCCGTTGGTTTCGCGCATCGCACCGTCGCTAGTTCGGGTGAATTTCTCGCTGGCGAATTTGATCCGACCAACAACTCTTCCGTGCCTGGTTCAGCACCCAAGGTGGGACCGGGTACGCTCCAACTTACCCTGCGACAGCCTCGCTTTTCGACATCTCCGTGCCTGGTTCAGCACCCAAGGTGGGGCCAGGTACACTATAACTTACCCGTCAACCGCTTCGCACCTGCCGCTGATCGCTATCTTAGTGCGCCGCCAGCTACAGCGCCGCGTCGACGCCATTGGACCGAGTTTGACCTCACCGAACCCAAGGTCGGCCCAACCCGAGGACCAGTACCAGGTGGTAGCAGTAATAAGGTCAGATAACCATTATTATCATTCATGTTTGTTTCAAAGTGGTGGAATCAAAGCTTGGATTGTGCTCCCCAATAAATTTAAGTTTAAGCTAGAAGGTGGAGTTTTTCTTCCTCCGAATATTCCCTGCATTTTGCTTGATCAGTAAGCTTGCCGACCCTAGGGATTGTTTAGGGAATCTCTGGGACGCCTGCCGACTGACTAGCGGCTAGTCTTACAAGTGACGTGACTCACAAAATTTCACTTCTTTATCCTGATTCCAGATAATGTTTCTGAGAAGAAACGTTAGTATGAATGAACTCCAAAAATCGATCACAGGACATTTGAGCTGAAACTTCTAGCCTTGAGTGGTTTCTGGAGTCAGCACAACGATGTGAAATTTTGCACTTCATCTCACGTGACTCTCAGAATAAGCTCCATTGTCTTGATTATACATCGGGTAATAATGAAAATTTGAACATGGGAGTTTTACTGCACATGTTATTGATTTCATGTGTCAAATTCTGACAAAGAATCAGTAAAAGGGGTCGTCCATAATATTTTCGATTTTTTGCAATAACTGCGTTGTTAGGCATTATCAATTTCTTATTTTAAATTATCGTTTGGTAGACAAGCAAATAGTATTTTGAGCAATTGTTTCGTGAAAATGCGTCCCAATTACCCACCAAATAACAAATCATCAGCTTTAAAGATAAAAGCGAAACGAAGTACGTACGGGATCAGCTAGTTTTTAATAAAATTGGATTTCTTTTCTGCATATCCTTCATCTCAACCCTCGTTCCTTCTCACCTCTATTCTTAATTAAAACTTTTTACGTGACGACTTTTCCCCCCTTTAAAGTTAAATTTTATTTAGTAAATATCCCTAATTTTTATTCCATATTCCACATATTTATTTTCCATACTACAAATTTTATTTAATTTCTGCTTATCCTTCATCCTTCTCAACTCTATTCTCAATAGAATCTTTAATTTACAGACTTTTGTTTTTCTAAAATACAAAATTTTATATTCCAAATATTCGTCATCTCAATTCTACATTCCTTTCTCAGCAAAAGCTCTTCAAACATTAATTTTTTTTCTGCATATTCTTCACAAAAGCCTTCCCAAATTGTGCTTTTCCTGTCGCTCTGCTTTTGTTAACCAAAGCCGGAACAATCCTCAAAAAGAACAACATTCTAAGCAACAGCCACCAGAGAATAATTTGATAGTATTCTTAGAAAAGCCTACCCAACCAAAAGGCTTATTTTAAACAAACAATCAGCAACAGTAGCCATAAAAATCCAAATCAAAATAAAAAATCAAAAGCAGCAGCCTTAAAAATCTGTGCTTCTTTAGCCAATTCTATATCTTTCCACCAGAAGGCCAAATCAAAACAATCAGTAACCGCAGGCTTTAAATCAGTACTTCCTGTGGGATACACATAAAATAGTAACGCTTTATTGAACATCTCCAATAACGTGAACTGGCAACACACTTCGGTCCCACACTTTCTTACCCTTCTCCGTTTATTTTTTCAACGGAAGGCCAAAGTGAAGCAGACAATCAACAACAGCAGCCTTAAAAATCTGCGCTTTCAACGCCAATTCTATCTTTATCACCGAAGGGCCAAATCAAAGCAGAAAAGCAGCTAAAGCTGCCTGAAAATCTACGCTTCAAAATCCATTTCGTTTTTATTCCACCGGAAGGCCGAATCAAAACAGTCAGCAGCAGGAGCCTTAAATATCTGCGCTTCCTAAGCCCCTTCCGTCTTATTCCACCGGAAGGCAGAATTAAAACAATCAGCAGCAGTAGTTTTAAAAATCTGCGATTATAAAGCCAATCCGTCTTATTCCACCGGAAGGCCAAGTCAAAACAATCAGCAGCAGCCTTTAAAACTTGCGCTTCTAAAGCCAATCCGTCTTATTCCATCGGAAGGCCAAATCAAAACAATCAGCAGCAGCAGCCTTTAAAACCTGCGCTTCTAATGCCAACTCCATTTTATGCCACCGGAAGGCCTTATCAAAACAATCTGCAGCAGCAGCCTTTAAAACCTGCGCTTCTAATGCCAACTCCATTTTATGCCACCGGAAGGCCTTATCAAAACAATCTGCAGCAGCAGCCTCAAATATCTGCGCTTTTGTGCTTATTCTACCAACCGCGCCACTGTCGTGATTTTACGAATCTCAATTCAGAGATTAACTTAGACACGTCTGTCGCTAACAAGAATAGACCAATGACTGACTTTGTTTTGTTTGTTTGCCTAGTGTTGCCAGAATAGCAAACGTTGCCATAGAAATTTATTTTATTTTATTTATCTTTAGTTTTGCCGAATACAACTATTATTTTATTTTATTTTTAATTAAATTTGATTTATTTTCTGCACAACCTTCATCTCAACCCTACACGAACATGTCAAAAACAAGTCTTGGACGTTCTAGTTCTTTTCCAATTGGCTTGTACGTATCTTCTCGACAGATTTGGGGCCGAAAAACAAACACGATTCTTTATGACAAGTTTCTATTTTGATTTCATGTATTTCTGAATTTTAAGTGTGAGATACATATTTAAATGGTCGTACTATAAATTACTTTTTCACTTGATTCTGAATTTAAATCATGAAAAAGCAGTTGATTCACGGAACCAAAGAGAGGTGATTTTTTTTAATATTATTTAAAAAAAAATTCAAACTATTTCATATGTTTCAAACTTCAACTTTTCCTAGGCAAAATTTGCTGAAACAATACACTCCCTCCAACAACCACATAACCAATTTATGACGCCCGTATATCATCGCCACTGCAAAGTTCGTTCAACAAATTTCCCGAAAGAAAGTGCAAACTGTAGTAGGGAAGGAAGGAAACTCGTAAAAGTGAGGCGATAATAAAATAATTGCGTAGGTGCCTCTAAAAGGGAAGGTTGAGTGCCGAGCCAAACCACTACATAGGGGATGCAAAGATATGCCACGTTGTTGCTGTTCCTGCATCCAATCAGCCACCCCCGCGTTTCTTCCCTCTTGTTTTTGTTCCGACCGATCTCTAAGTTGAAGGCAAACCGGAAACGGTAAAAGGTTCACGCCAACTGCATCCCTTTTTCACGCTCAGTTGAAGGGCCTCTCGAATGTACCTACGTAGGGGGTTTCATTCCTGCCGGACGGGACCAATGAGTATGTCGACCAGCTTCGCTTGCCGACATCCTTTCACATGCTGTGATACATGACATCACAGCTTACGAGGAAAAAAATATTTAAAGGAAAACTACGTTTCTGAACGACTTCGAAAAAATACACGTCTCATTGTAACATTTTGATAATTTCTGTAATACTAATTTCAATACCTTAGGAAGTCTCTGGTCTACATATCGACTTAAGGTACACCTCTCTTTAACACCATTGCGGAGGTGTTCATTAGATGAATGGCTGCAGATGAAAGTTGTTTCAAGCGTGTACAAACGTGAAAACACCGTTGTTTTCCCTTTTTTTTCTCCTGCTACCCTTTAGTTAGGTCAACACACTGGATCTATCAGAAAGAGGAAGAAGAGGAGGCCTGGATGGACTGTCCATTTATTTAGTTCCATCGAGTGGAAAACAGAAGAGTAAACACAACGACTCGAGCCCCCGGATGTAGGCAAGGGATAAACCAACGTTGAGGTTCTCTTTCCACCGTTTTCGCGTCTCACTTTTCGCTCGTATCAACTGAACTGGAGGTGGATAGGATGATTGGATGAAGTTTTTGCCCGTTGTGTATCGGTCGGTCAAACGCGGCATCACAAAAGGTTTCAAGCCCTTCCTCAATTGATGAATTTGAATAGTTTTTGTTTCAGGTTTTTTGTTTGATTTTTATTTTAATTTAGAATCAAAACCCAGTGAATGTAAAACTGGATAGAATTTCAATTTTCGTTTTTGAGGAACACAAAGTACGCTGAATTCGGCTTTGAATACTTATGAAAGATCACAAAATTGTTGGTGCATTTTGAAATTATGTTTAAAAAAATCAAACCCATAAATACTCCTGCATAGGTTTTGCTTTATTTTGCTATCTACTAGTTGATCCGGTGTGGTTTACTAGAAAATTGTTAAAATTGTTTGAATCGATTTTGAAATGATTCACTTCCTAAATACCAACCTAAAATTGATTTAATTTCATAAGCAACTGTTTTTATTAAGAGAGCTGCAACTTGAGTTCCAATTGTTAGTATGTGAAAATAGATCTTTACTTTTTTGTAGCTTTTTTTTAATTAATAAAAATTCAATATTCCGCTAATTTTTGAATAGTGAAGAGGCAATCAAGTTATGTGGCAATAATTATAAACAGCTAGACTGAAATTGAATTCTGTAAGTTTTGAAGCATCAGTTCTTTGAGCTTAATTCATGCTCACGAATCTTGTTAGTAAACCTTTCTCCTTCAGAAAAGCTTTCCGTTCTTCTAACGATATATTTTTGGGTTTCAACTTATTGAAGACACTTCAAAGCAGGCGCGGTCCTATGGGGGGGGTGATCGGGGTGATCACCCCCCCCCCCCCAAGCGGCAAAAAACCGTTACGAAGTACTTGCAAACGCTGGATTTTATATAAAAACTAAGAACCTTTCCTAGTAGATGTACTTTCGAATTCTCAAATTTTTCCACTTCGTGGGGGGTTTGTTCAATAAAAGAATTTATTAATCACTTATTAGCTTAAAATTAAAAAATAGTCGGTTTGTCAAACTAAAACAGCTGTAACTTGCAATTCCTTGGGCCGAATTTAACCAAGTAACATTGTTTGAAGTTCTTACAGCATTGTATTTGCTGACCATTTACGCTGCCGGCCAGAAGTTTGGGATCACCCCCTCAAAAAAAGCTAATTTGTTTGACCATATCTCAGTCATCTTATGACATATTGCATTTCTTTTGATCTCATTCTAAAGTCAATGAGCAAAACCTTCTTCGTATGTTATTGGCAAAATGTACATATATTTTAACTTTATATGACTAAAACTTGACTTAAAGTTGGAAAATTTCCAAAAATTCGCACTTTATTTATATTTAAACCCGATTAGTTCAGGTTTAGATGGACCGAATTTAAAAATTTGGATTGCATTTGTATCTTTTGTCATAAATATCAAAATATAACAAAACATTTTTTTTATTTTGTGCTAAAAGTTTGCATGCTTTAAATAGATAAAATTGCTACTTAAGTTATCGATCAAAAGTTTGGGCCCACCTCTCAGTATGGTGTATCGGGAGAAGTAGGCGTTGACTCGATGGCAGCGCACGCGTTTTTTCTTCGCTCGTGAAAATTTTGTCAATTTTTCAATTTAACAGAGAAATTTTTGGAAAATTTTGGGAAAGTAAACTAGATGGCCCGCGGATTTGTGCAACCGGATAAAGTCCAGTAGAATTGAAGGCCATGTTTTTTTTAAGCTCATTTGAAAGAGCGTAGAACACGAATAAAAGCTCTGTCATACTTCCGGAGGTTTCTTTTGCCAAAAGAATGATGTGTATTGGCATGTGCTGTATGTTGCAAAACTTCTGAATTCCTGGTTTGAAGTTGTTTTCAAAGTTGAAGTTATTATTCGTGTTAAGAAGGAGTGATCGTGAGCTCCCAGAAAAGCGGTCAATATTTTTCCCAACGCCCTGGTTCTGTTGAACCGTTGAACGGGCGCGTCCGAACTTGGTTGGCAAAGTGCTGTTGTAGTTAATGAGTATGAAAATTATCATTATGATATTGGTGAATTGGAAAAAGTTAAAATGACGTATTTCGGTTGTTGAAAGTGCGCTATATTTCAAATAAAGAAAAATCAGCAGTTCGAACTATAGTGGCAATGTTGTGGAAGTGAGAGGGGAAGGGAAATAATTGATGGTGATAGAATGGATAAAATTGGCTCCAAAATCTGGGAGCTAGAAAAATGCGCAGAAATGGAAAAGGATTGCTTGGATTTAATTTTCATAGATATATCAGGAAAAAATCACGGAAACGGCTGGAAAATTAAGTATATTCTTTCTATTTTATTCATTTCATCAGAGTTTTTAGTTTAACCTTCTTCAGTTGTGTTCATTTTCATCATTCTGTACCATTGAGACAGATTGGTGTCCTAGTAAGAAGGATAGAGCATTTGTTTTCCTTGTGTCGATTTCTTATTGTTGCATCTCTGTCTTTTGGTGTTGAATATGAATGCTTTCTCGGCTCAGAAAAGAGAAATACAGTTGATAAATCATCTGTGCATATTTTTCATAAACGTTCGCAAAGAGTGATGTAATGAATATCATGTTTAAAGATTGTACTTTTCTAAGTAACGATGCTCCGTATAGTGATACCGATTAAACAGTAAAATTTCTGCTCAATTAATAAATGAATAGTGGAGTGGAACGACTTTTCACAGGTTTTTAGGAAAAAAGTTACCCACGATCGAAATCAACATCTTTATCTTGCACTCATATAAATAAATATAAATAAACCATAGAATATCTATCATTTAAACTAATATTCTACTATAATATCATGAATTCTTATGAAAAAGTTTTTTAGAGGGGAGGGGGGGATGCTTACACTAATTATATTTTTTGTTCTTCAAATATTTCTTTTCAAGAGCGAGCAAAGGCGCTATATCCAAGGTCAAAGACCAGAAATGATAGTGCATCGAAATCCGAAACTCTAAATTTTTATTAACATTGAAGAAAATGCAATACTGAAATTTTACATTTTTAAATAATAAAAATAAGGAAATTTGAAAAAAACATTAATTATACCATGGGGTTTCGGATTTCTGTACAGAAAAACATCATTTCCATCCACAGAAGGACAAAGTCACACGGACCATCATCAAGGAGCACAGAAATTTAGCATATGTGCTCCCAACGTTAGAATCTTACTCATAGCCATGGAAACGTATGGTACTGTTGTCCACGTTTCTTCCTCCCTTTGCTCCAGTTGTCTCCCAGACAACCAGAAGTCGTATTTTCTTTTACAGATTACATCGTATAGAATGTTATTTATACTCATTTTCATATATCTGCACCTACAATGTGCGGTCCATGCATATTCTTTATCGTATTTAAAAGCATTGCATGATTTTATTACGACAAGAAGTATTTATGTACATATGAACTCGACCTTTGTGTACGACAATTCGCAAAAAATCCGTGAAACGACCGATATACGGTGATCAGCCGTGACTGAGAGATTTTGTCGTGCTATGCATAAAATAATTCGAAATAAAAAACGTATATAACTGCATTGATTCGTAATAATGTGCATGCAATCGTATACCTTTGCAAATTAATTCGCATGTCTGATTTTCGTAAAACGTATTTGCTGGCAATCGTAAAAGAATACAAAAAAGTTCAATAAAATCGTTTATGATAATGGGACATCGATGATTGGAATCGTATTAAAGGAGGCTTCAAAATGTTGGTCTATGTTTAGATCATCGATGACGTGTTCTACGATTTAAAAGATTTAAGTTATAAAAATATACGATTTGCTTTTGGTTTAATGCCTTTGAAGCAAATCCCTTTGAATTTATGTATTCCAGATAGCGTCGAGGAACCATCATGAGCTGCTGATCGAATCGTCAGGGGATCAAGTCCAGGCGCTAACAATAAATTCATGAACATGGAAACAAAATCAGCAATCAGGCAAATAATAAATGTGTACGATATAAACTTGAAACAGCAAAAAAAAAAAATTTCTTCAAAACAATCTTATTTTTATTATTTTTTGGGGATGATTAAACCAATTGGTTTAAAATCCCAAAAAAAATATTTTTTTTCAACTGACGGAAAATGGGAGCCCTGCACTCAAGTCGCAAAAGACGACCAAATAAGTCGTCAAACTTTCCATATTGTTACGAAAAATGTCGTATATTACAACCTCAATCATCTATATGATGATGTGAATTGTCATAGTATATTCCAAATAGAATCAGGGTAGTCGTAAATGATGCGCATGACAAGTCGTGCAAATCGTAATTTAATACAATCCAAATCAAGAATATGTTTGCTAATGTACCTATATGGCCTCCAAAATGATACGTATATACTGGTTTTGCTACATTATATACGATATGTTTACACGTATATTTGCACGTATATTTGCGTTGCAAATTCGAAATACCCACCAAATGGTTGTCTGGGCTCTGCGTCCAATACTGCACAGTGGGCCCGGCCAAGTTAAGATGAGTAGTAAATGTACTTTTACTACTCACCGGGATGCTGACACGATCTGGCTGTGTATGTATCATAAGCATAAGCATAAGCACCTCTCAGTATGGTGTATTGGCAATAAGTTTGGGATCATGCAAAACATGCAATTAAATTTCGTGCGTATCTCTGTCATCAAACAACGTAAGGCTAATCTGATGAGTCTTTAATGCTCATGAGTTTTTTCATAAAATACCTGCAAACTTGTTTCGTCCATAGCATTGTTATCTTACAAGTTATTGCAGATCGGTTTGGCTCCATGTTTACTGTATCAACATATCTCGCCTTTAGGGCCGTTCAGATACCACGTGGACAAAAAAATGAGATATTTACCCCCTTCTCCCTCTCCGAGTACAAGTGTGGATATTTGGCAATCCCTACCCCCCTTCCCCAGATGTCCACCTGAACAGATTCGATTTTTGTTGGCTACATCTAATACTACATTTCCCTTTCTTGGTTTATTTTTCATTGCAAGCTCCGATTTTTACAGAATGCATCTCCAAAGTCCATTTTTTCTGAATTAAAGACACCGAAACTAACTAGAAGATTTAAATTAAAAAGATACATTTAAATTTTTAATTTAAAATAATTTCTAATCTTGGAACGTTTCTGAGAAAAATTAGCATTGATTGTATTTGGCTCGACGTAGCAAAAATGATCGATTTTGATTTATTGATATAAAACAAATCTTAATAATTTGGTAATTTTTCAGATTTTTTGAATTTTTATTTACTTTTTTAAAGTTTGAAAAAGAAATACAAATTTTAGATAAATATATGCAAAATGGGCAAACACATAAAATTAAAAATGTGAAAGAAGAATGTGAAAAAAGATTTTTTAAAACTAATTATTTATTTTTCTTTCGAAGGCTCGTTTACTGTGATATTTTACGTCTTCATAAGCATTTACGCACTTATACCCCTTAGGCTCAAAGGGCAACAAACATGTTGAGCCGTTATCACAATTAAACAATTTTAATAATGATCAATTGTTTTTATAAAAAAAACCATTCTTTAATTTAAAACTTTTAAAATTTAGTTAAAGTTTATAAAGCATAGGCTCCAACATTCGCCTATGTTTTAATTTTTCCCAGGTGAGATAAAACTATCCCGTCATCCCCGACTATTTTCTCGGAAAAAAGGCAATCGCTCAACATTTGAAAGACATTTTTCCAATTTTTTACCAACACGGCTGGATTTCAGGATTCACACCAATTATATCGCCGATACTGTTTTTATCTCATCTACACAATGATATTCAAATTTTGGGTTGAAATCTAGTTTAATAATTGAGGTTAAAAAATCCACTCTGGATGTGAAAGTTTGGGTATTTCAATTAGAATTGATTATGATTTTTCACTGAAATTTTGAAAAGGTATTAACTTTCAGAAATTCAGAAGTTTGGAAATACTGAGAGCATGAAAAAAAATACTTCTTTTCACTTTTTTCATAAATTATTCGTTGCAAATGAGTTAATATTTCTTTGGACTCAGTTACAATAATATTAAAGATCTAGTATGAGAGCTTGAAATTCAAGATAAAAAACAAATAAAAATGAAGTTCCAAAAGCTTCATATCTAAGAATATGATTTTGATGATCTTATTGAGAATTAAATTTATATTTAAAATTGAAGAGTTGGAACAAGAATTAATAATAATTCGATATTTTCGAACATCGATTTAGCAAAATATTTCAGAAAAATAATTAAATATTCAGTTTTTAATTCAGAGCAACCATTAACAAACACTTTTCTCAATTTTTTTTTGGAATTTTTGCAAAATGAGAATCATCAAAAATTTTGTGAGGGTCTTACGCTGATATAAAGATGCCCATTAAAAATATTGTGGATAACTTGAAGATTTTTTTTTACATTTTCTTTCTACGGAAATGTGTGTTCAATTTTCATTTGTGAAATGTCATATATATCGGAAAACTTTTCAAAGAATTCTGAAAGTTTTAATTTTGAAACTACCAATAGAAAAAATTACGAAAATTATCTTTTTTCAACACTTTTTGCAGTGAACATCTAAGATTCGCAGATTGTTTTATAAAAGGATATCAAAGTAAGTGTATTGAGAAAATTTGTTAAAAGTTTTCACTATTTTTCTCTTATTTAAATTTTTTTCAAATTACAAACCTACAACTATAAAAACCTACAAAATACAAGTCTTATTTGCAACTGAAAAACCCCCAACCCCCCCCCCCCCCCCTCCCCTCCTCCCTCCTCTACTCTGTTTCACAAAATATAGGTTTTTTCGCCGAATATTTACGATCTTTCTTATTGACTGATTTTTGAAAATTTGGAAAATCAACCCCCCCCCCCCCCCCAAGAGCCAACTCTAGGACCGCCCCTGCTTCAAAGTCTTTCTTATGCAGGGGAACTCAAATAAAATTTCATCACAGAAACACGCTTTGAAAACTACCTAGTTGATAAATTCTTTTCAAACTTTCATAACATTGACTTTTTTCAAGTTCAATACAATATTCGTACAAACGTATCTACAGGTTTCCTTTAAAAACCTTCATCAAAACCTATCAGTTCAGGATTCTCGATTTTCGGTTTGAATCATCAACACTGATAAAACGTTTCACAATTTTAACAAAATAGCTTTACACATTTTCAGCAAACATAAGGATCGGTCAAGATGAAGTGAGGTTTTTACACACCATGCAAATTCGAAATTTGCACATAATCCGAACAAGCAAATCAAGGAAAAAATGTGTGGAAAGTAAAGTCGTAGTGTTAGTTTTGTCTTTACTTTTGTGTGAGCCGAAGTAGGAACCATTCTCATGCTAAATTACTGTCTCAAGCCATGTATGGATAATTAAGGGTAAATAATCCATAGTCTTTGAATTTAAAAACCGCCTCAAAACATATTTCAGATCCTGCCCCCTCTTTTTGGGAGAAAAAGTACACGGAGTTGTCCCCCCAATAGCACATCGAGTATTAAGATTTTGTGCATTCAAATTTTCCTTAGCTAAACAATTTCCATTTAACTGTGCGTAAATAATCTTAAAATGTGAAGTGGTAGAATCGGAGAGGGTTGAGTCTACCGCAAAAGTGTTCTCAGGAAAAAAAAAGTGGGACATTTTGAGAAAAAACGGGACGGCGCGGCGGGACATTTTCAAAAAAAGCGGGACATGTCCTGCTTTTGCGGGACGGATGGCAACCCTAACTTAGATACATAATTATTTTTATGAAACTTGCCAAAACAAATTTCGTTTTGGAAGGATGAATGAAAATTTTTACAATACCATTTTTTTTTAGTAAGATTTGAGAATAGGATTCCACTAAGTGGCGAGCTCATGCCGACGCCGAAAATTTGTTTTTACATCTTCCCTTCGAATCGTGTGCACTATTTTAGTTGTTTTTTAAGTTTGTAACCCTAATTAATAATCTTTTTTCTCGAAATACAGTTTTTTCTGATGATGGCCGAATACAAGTAGGCCGAAAACATTAAAAAAAACAGCCTAATTTTCCTCTACAAAATCACCGAAAGACAACCATCGAAAAAGATCTTAACGTTTATATAACAAACCTGGAAAAAACCAGGCAAGAAAAGCTTTCAAAATAACAAAGTGATGGAAAATAAAATTTCTTAAAGATATAAAGCTTTTTTATGATATTTCCCAGAATTAAGCTAATAGTTTCCAAGATCCCGAAGTATGTGATCGAATTCAACTGAACAAGTTTTATTCTTCAAAAATTATGTCCCTGGCAACTGGTTACATATTGCGATTAGAATAGCATATCAAAACATTAACCTTTCAAAATGAATAAGTTATATCTTATCCAGTTGTAACTTTCACTTCAAATTTTTCGATTTTAAGTTTTTTTCAAACTTCAATCTTCATTCTCAATGACGATTTGAGTTTGAAAAGCTGTCAAAATTAAATTTATAATTCCCAATTCTTAGTTTTGGAATTTTGTATTTGAATGGCACGTTTTTATTCACTTATTATCTCTTAAGTTATTGAGTAAGCTTTCCAGATTTTTTTCTGCACGTTTCAAAGCCGTGCATTTGGTTTCTTAATTTTATACTCCAACCGGGCACTATCCGTGCAAATCCAACAAAAATCTAGGTATTTT
Organism: Uranotaenia lowii; assembly: GCF_029784155.1. NCBI lineage: Eukaryota > Metazoa > Arthropoda > Insecta > Diptera > Culicidae > Uranotaenia > Uranotaenia lowii. Next base: position 20,261 of record NW_026598300.1, on the reverse strand, counting down.
CTGAAATTGCAAGTGAAAAGCTGAAAAATAAAATACGAAAAATTATTTTTATCAAGGCACATCAGAAGCGTTCATTTCTTATCTCAAAATTTTTAAAACTGCATGAGTTGAAAGTTTGGAATTGCGTAAAAATAACGAATAAATCGGGAGAAAACAGGACTATTTTCCCCAATATCTGGGCAACCTTAGCGTACTTTTTTTTTTATTTAGATCCTAGGCTTCAGCCCTTTATCTTAATCTAGAGTATAATTAATATTATGAACAACACGAATAATTAATATTAATTAACACTGCTTACTTCTCATCTTAATTTGTTCTCTGGCCATATTTAATTTAATAATATCGACGTTTGCATTGTAAAGTGTCATGATTCGGTACATAGGCTCATTCCTAGCATAATTTTGAATCCGATTAGCTAACTGGAATGGCCTTACGCTACGCAAACTACTGCGGCCTTCGTTATAACATATTTGAGATGTTAAATACGGTGAATAATATCTTCCACTGGTCAGATCTTTTAAAAACAGTGCGTCAATCGAATTTCTGCGGGTGTTGGGCCATGAACAACCATAAGTGGACTCTAGATGCGGCGCTTGGCAAAACTAACACTGATGGGACTCACTCCCCCCTGCGGGAGCGAGCCTCTTCTAGACAACCCCTGGTGGTTGTCTCACCAGTGGAGGCAAGTCCTCGGACTGTACCTGGAGGCCAAGACCGCCACGACAAACTCTCTCTAAGTGGGGCTCTGAAAAGAGCCGATTGATAATGGCATCGGTGCAAGAGTGAGAGCGAAGCAAATGGAACACTAATTTACTGCTGGCGTTGATACATATTTATTTCTCTTGGAACTCTATTTACACTAGAACTTTACACTTCTTCTTGGTAATACAAGCAACGTTGGCTGTCGCTTCCTTCTGGTGGCCTTGATGCAGCCCACTGCTGGCTGGCTCTCTTTTTGAGCCGCTCTCGGCTCTCTCGGGACGATGTTATTCGCTCAACGGTTGGAATTAAACTCACCTCGCGGGGACGCGACCGCTTGCTTTTATAGCTCTCGCTACTTGGGCGTCGCGCATTCGGTTTTCTCGGTTCTCGCTGTTTCTCCGGTTCTTCAGTCCGCTTGGTGGACTGAACAGCGGGTTTCCAGGGAGTCCAATCATAGCAGCATGCACAACACTTGATACTCCGGCATTTCCGCTTGCCATCCTAGGTTTCTCAAGGCGTATCTCAGGAACTTCTTTTGAACTCTCTCTAGTCTGTTGATATGAATGTTATAGTATGGACGCCAAACAATACTCGCGTACTCCATTGCGGTCCGAACCAATCCGACGTAAATTGACACAATCGTATAGGGATTACTCAACTCTTGACTAATTCTGCTAACCATTCCGAACATTGAATTAGCCTTTGTTACAACTTTTTCTATGTGCTTCGAAAAGTTTAGCTCTGAGTCCAACTCAACTCCCAAATCTTTTATTGAAGCTTGCCGTGCAACAATCAAATCATTTCCCAGGCGGTATTCGTACATGATGTTGCTCATTTTCAGAGAAAAAGTAACCACAGTGGTCAATTGGAACTTGTTACCAACGGAGATGCAAAGGGCGCCAACAGAAGTAGCTTTCAAGAGGGGCTGTTTAGCTTTTTTTAATCGATAATAGTTTTAAAACGCACAATAAATCGGATGTAGTAATTTTAAAAAGGGAAACCTTACGCTACTGGACAATAAAGAATAATAATAATAATAATAACATTGCATTTAGAGTCGTTGACTTTTAATCCAAATCTGCTGCAGCATTCCGTAAACCTGTATAGAGCATTTTGAAGAGTCGTGCAATCTTTTGGGTGACGAATTGGCAGAAACATCTTTTAATCATCGGCATACACAAGCACGAACACATCAGACAGCACTCCAGGAAACTCGTTCATAACAGTGGTGAAAAAAGGGGTCCCAAGTGACTCCCTTGTGGTACACCACTGTTTACCGAGAAAGTCCTGGATCTCACGTTCTCCAGCTTAACGTAATGCGTTCTTTCGATTAAGTATGAGCGAATCCATTGTAGGCAAGTGCCGCTTATTCCATTTTTGCACAGCGCCGACAGAGAGCGTCTATGTTGATCACATAGAAAGCTTTGGACATGTCGGTGTATAGAGCATCGACTTGTAGATCTTCCACCATCCATTGTGAGACTCTTGAGACAAACTCCGTTAAATTCGTCACGGTTGACCGCATTTTGAGGAAGCCATGTTGAACATCGGAACTTTTTGTTTCTATCCTTGGGTACATCTGGTCATAGACAATGCTTTCGAAAAGCTTGGGTATAGCTGAAAGGATTGCTACACCACGGTAGTGTTCGACGGAGATCCTAAAACCGCTCTTGTGTATGGGCACTACATGTGAAATCTTCCAGAACTTAGGAAAACGTCCTTCATGAATCGAGGCAGTAAAAAGAAACAGTAGGGGCTCTTCGAGCGCATTCACGCATTTTTTTAGGAGTGAGTTCGGGATTCCGTCTGGGCCGCATCCTTTGGATTCGTCGAGCATTGAAATTTTACGTCGCACATCTGTCATTGAAATTGTAAGATCAGGAAAAGTTTCGGCTGGCAGAAAAGATTCCTGACTTGTTCTTAAAGAATCCGAAGTATACACACTGCGGAAGAATTCAGCAGAAAGTTCAGAGGCTTCATCCAACGATAAGGCTTTTTTCGAATTGTATGCAACATTTTTCGGGATCAAGTTCGACTTTCGCTTGGAGTTCACATATTTCCAGAAACACTTTGGTTCAGTTTGGATATGTTTCTGAAGATCATTTAAATACGTACATCGCTGAACTGGGTATTTACTTTTTTTTTTCTTTGAAAATCCGTCCAAGCCAAGTTAACCCTTCATTTCATGATTTTTTATTTTTTCTCGAAAAAATTCTCAATAGTGCGCAATGATGAATATATGAAGGGAAAAATAAGGAAAAAATATTATTCTCACATATTTCGGTTATTTTGCAAAAATATTAATTGTTGCAAATTTGCAACAACATGAAACGGTTACACCTTTTTTTCTTCACACTCGACAACTGGAAATAAATGCTTATTCCTAATTTCTTTTGCACTAATCATAGTTTTCGCACAGGAACTTCGCAAATTTAGATTTCTGGACACCTAGAAAGTTGAGAATTTAGCTGGCAGTAGTTATGTATGTTGGTTTTCCACCATGGGTGCACAGATTCACCGCAGTTTCTGCCTAAGTATGTGCTCACATGCATTCTTGGACCGACCCCATGGCTTCGTATGTAGGTATATTTTGGAAGAACGAGTCAATCAGGTTACTTAGAGATATTCCGGCATCCGTGTCTATACCTGGCCAGCTGGCAGCTGGTTAAACATTCATATAATCAGTTATAAGAGGAAACACATCTTAGCTGTCGGCTTCTTATAGGATTCGAACCCAAAAGTTGTCTCGCCGATACCGGGAATCGAACCCAGCCTGGCACATCGGAACCAGACTCGCACCAGCTTATCCACTAGACTACAAAGACTCTCGAGAAATTAGCTAGGAGTAGTAATGCGATAATATACCACCTACTGAGGAAATTATTCCTTACGTTTGCTTGAAGGTGCTAAATGGAAAGCTTCTTACCTATACAACTTTTCTGAACATAACCTTGAACAAATCAACACAAATCAATTCCGAAAACGTATTTAAATTGGTTCTGATAAAGATTCTATATCTTAAATCATACCATAACTATATGCCAGTTTTAATAAACAAACATGATTATTGAAGAGCAAAGTTTCAATTTAGTTTTGAAGGAATGATCCCATTACAAATTACATTATACTATTAAATATCATGTGTTGGCAAAATTAAAAGAACAATAAAGATTTCTTCGGAATGAGCATAAGAATTTGGAACATGATTTGGAAAAGAAATGAAAATAAAACTAAATTCAATAACAAAAAGTTTCAAATTAAAATCCACTTCCAGAGCTTCCAGGAAAAGGTTGAATAGTACAAATAAAGAGCATTTTTCGTCGATTGATTATAAGAAACGGCTCATATTTTAGTAAAAAATAATGAGCATTGTAATTTTCAATCAAATCATTCAATCATCTCTAAGAAGAAAAAAAACAAAACAATACTTCAAACCTCGGTTATCGAATATTGGCAGATAGTACTGAATTTTCAAGTGGAAAAATAAAAAAAATGTATTCGTTGTTTGTTATTAGATTTTAAAACTCTCTGGATAAAGCCCCGTACTTAAATTTGAATCACGTTCAATAATATAGAACTTTTGAAAATTGGTGTATGCTTATTTTGCAAGTTATGAAGGCATCCGACAATTTTTGTTATTCAAAATATGTATTTGTTATACCAAGGGGCCGTGGAAAAAAAATCAAAATAATGTGTTTTACATACGCTGAATTACAAATCGTAAATAAGTTAATTATTCGGACCCGTCCTAGTTTAAAATTTGATAAGTTTTGAACTTTTAATAATATTTTTCTAGTTTTGATAACGGTTTTGAGCAAAACTTTTATTTTTTTCACCTCAGGGGTCTTCTTTATTTAAGGGAAGGGGGGCGCAATTTTCACTCCCCCCCTCTTAATACGGCCTTAACATGATAATAAATCATTAATAACGAAAACACATTCATCGGGAAACAAATACTCTGTTAAAGGATGCAAGTTTCGAAAACACACTATGGAACCCATATAACTAGCTAGGGTACTACCGTTGCATGGTGTTGCAAATTTGCAACAGTTATTGAAAACCCATTATTTCAGAGAAAAAAAAACAAAAAAAAAATTCAATTTTTTTTTATTATGTAAATTACTTTAGTGGGAATACGAAAATAATTTTTTTGAGTCGAAAAAAAATTCTCAATATGAATTACACTACGCCAAAAATTTGAAAAATAAGGCTTTTTCCACATTCCATATTTTTTAGATTCAAGTGGGTTTTTTTTTGTACTTTTAAACACTAAAAGTATTTTTTTTTTATTGAACGTGATCTTGAAGTTAGAAATATTATTCCGATCGAAAAAAAAAAACTTTTTAGCTAAATGTGAAGTTTAGAACAGTTTTTAATTGTTGCAAATTTGTAACTTTATGAAACGAAGGGTTAAAAAAATGAAAAACTAAAAATAGTAAAAATGGGCTTCAAAAAACTTCTACTTTGGCATTTGGTCCTTTCCGCTTGTTACTACAGCAGATGCTATTTTAAAATTTTCTTTTGAACCTATTTAAATCCGTGTTCCAGGTCACATGACTCAATTGAGCATGTTTTAACATATTTTATTCAGAAATAAACAAACATAATACTTGTGCAGTGAGCTCAAGAGTTGCAGATCGTTAGTCAAAGAGTCGCATGCGGCTCGGGGGCCGCAGGTTGCCGACCTATGCCCTAGAGCCTTAAAAACTTGCACTGTTGTTATTGTGCTCAAAAGGAACCTAAAACCTTTTGATACTTTTTTGGTCCGATTCTGACCAGTCTAATACACCCACAGGTCAAGATCTATGCCAATTGTGGCATGCAGATATTCGCACATGATTGGCACCAGATTAGAACTTTATTTGCGTTATCTAGCTGTTCAATCATGGAATAAGTCCTTCCAACGCAATCGCATAGCGTACGCCCGAAAGAATAAAAAAAAATAGACGACTTCTCTATCCCATCTCAAGACAAAGGGAGCTGAAAACAACCCCCGACCAAGCACAGGGTTGTGTCTCATTATGTTCAAGCAGTTTTAAAAATTTAAACAAGCGCCATACGTTTTGAGTTTTATAGCGCTTATAGCCCGAAACAGAAGTAAAATTTGACTTTAACGAACCTGATACTTACTTACTTTATAAATGATTCCGCGTGGATTCTCCGGTGCATAGGCTCATGGTAAAAGACCGGAGTCAGCGGATCAGGAGACAAGATACTCGTCGACAGTTCGGAATGCGGCGGCTAGGCTTCGCCGCCACGAGTTTCTGGGTCTGCCTCTTCTTCGATGTCCTTCTGAATTCTACTTAAGCGCCTTTTGATGACACCGGCTGCCGGCTATGTAGTTCCATGTTTGAGATCCAGTAATGATAATACATGATAATGCTTAACAGAAACGTAATTTTTCAAACCTTTATTGATTTGAATGTACAATGTACATTGTACATATATGTATTTCCATGAAATGTCATCATGCATCCATTCAGAATCACAAGTATTCAACATAAATTTTCGATATATTTTGTAACGATTTCAAATTCCTTGGAATCACACCATCTTTTTTCAAGTGATGATGTAACAACAAAAACACGTTTCTTATACCTAATATAGATAAAAATAGAACTTTTAATTTCTGTTGAAATACTTCATTCTCAAACTTGTAAGTTTTTTTTTTAGACACAATGAATTTCAGAGTGTGGGGTACATTTTTTTTCGTAATCGAGAAACAAAAGCATTACGGAAATCTCTTGTACTGCTGCTGAAAAATGGCACTGATTAGCATTAATTTGTTTTCTTAATCAACATTCTGCTTACCTCAGCTTCAGAAGCTTTGCTTGGCATCAGATTGTTCCCCCCATCTTTGTCGCTTTTTTTTCATTCATTCTCTTTCCATTTTTCTTTCCGACATCCATTTGTCCAAAATGGAGTCACTTTTCATCGCCGGCAACAGCTGAGTCACAAAAGTGGTTAGCTTTTCGGTCAGCTTCTGATTTAGTTTTCCCCCGTCTTGTGTCTCCTGTTTTCATTTTTTTTTCCTCTACCTTACACTTCAGCTGCTTCATTTTCCAGACGACCTGCTGCAAGGTTACTGAAAAAAAATCTAAAGGAAAAATCTGCCGAGCAAAAGATTTTCTTGGTGGTGTCAAAAAAAAAAACAGAGGAAAAGTTTTCTCAAAGTTCCACCAGATTTTTTTTGCTTAGGAAGGAAATTTACATTATTCATGTTCGAGAAAACGATTCTTGTTCCAACACGAGAGCGACAAGCACTTTTGGGGTACTTTTTTTTTGGGCGATAATCTTGAAAAGTTTTCCCGTCTGTTTGAATGCAAAGTAGTGCAGCAAATGCTACGAATTATCTTTGTGTTTCATGTTTTAAAGTAGATCAAAAATCGGTTCGTTTAAATATAATTAGAGCACACTAAATGTCGAGTGGTTACGGTTGATTTTCTTCAAGTGTTCAGGGCAAAAGTTAAATTCGTGAACGTTTCCAATGAACCAAAAAACGATCAAAGCACCCTTGATTGCTAACCTGCTTGCTTTGATTCATTTAATCAGTGTAAGATAATGCCTACAAACTCTCACCACTTTGAAGTTGGCAAATGAAATAAGGAAAGTGTCAGTACCAAAGTGTAAAGAATGTTCTGTGAATCTCCTTTTTTCGGATCACGAACAGATTTCTTAAAGTTAATCAACAAATGAAAATCCCATTTATTGAAGTCTATTTTCCAGATTACCAGATGCTGACCTTTAGATTTTGTTTTATATTCTTGGAGTTTGAGCGATCCCATTATCATCAAACATGCAAACGCCAGCATCAAGTAGCTCCGGAGAAAATCCGACAAACGAACTACCGAAACGTAGAAATGGCCATTCGGTACGAGCGCAAAACCGCAAGGGCATCAAAAAGTCAGCACCATTTCCCCAATTTGTCAGCATTTGCATGCGGCATTTTCTGGGCAAAAGGTTGGGATTAGAGAGCGAGCGAGCGGAGAACATGCTTAAATTTCCACATCTTTTCCCTATCCCCAACGCAAAAAGGCCAGGGGCCAGGCAGGGTTGCGTTAAACATTTGTTTCCGGTTTAATCTCACAGGAATTACGAAACATGTGCAATGTAAGCTTGAAGCGAAGCAGTGATGCCAAGCATCATCACACGGATTCTAATATTTTGCAAATATTGAAAAACGAAGTCAGAAAACATTTCTAATATCACATCATAACGAATATTTACATTCAATTTAAAAACTTCAAATCAAATGTTCTTGTTTTTTTTTATTTACTGTCAACTGTCTTTTTGCTTTGATAAACAATTTTACAAAAAAAAATATTCTGTTGAAGCGATCGTGTGTCTTCAAAGCTTTATTTATAGGGGGGATTTGTTTTCTCGACTCGGCGTTGGTTCACCTCAGTTTTCGTTGAATCGAAAAACACGACTTCAAGTTTGACAGCATGTAAACAATACACATCAACGAGAAATTGTGCAAAATTTGGTTGATTTTTACCCAATGGTAAAAAAGTTATGCCCTGTTGAATGTGTCGCAATAATTTCGTGTTCGCCCTTTGAAGCCCACCAACTATAGCGTCTTTCAGTAGCTCTTCAAAGTTGACCAAATGAAAAGAAAACAATTAAATTTTTTCCAACCACAGTCAATACTTTTTTCATATGTTTTGCAGTATAAAACACTTTATAGCCAAAGTTGACTAGGCCAGCCTCATTACTTACTCTCTTCCGGGATTCCAAACACTTGAATGATGTTAATCTAAAATAATATAAACAAAACTTTAATAAAATAAATTCCTTTATCTAATTTGATGGAACCCTTTTCTGGCAACACTGCCCTAAGTCGGATTTCCGTTACTCAATTCAAGTTTCCAATGCACCACCAACCAAATCACACTAATGTTCCCGAAAGCGGTAAAGTTGAGCTCGCTTTCGAGTTTGTAAATTCAATTAATCCAGATTGGAAGCGCGTATGGTTATGTGTATATGTGTCGGTATTTATGCTGCCGGTCTCATTTGTTGTGTCGACGTCAATTGGTTTTCCACCGACCGACATTCGAACTCATCTGCTTTTCCTCCTTTTTCCTCGACTTACTTCCGGATTCCCGAATCCTTTTGAATAGTAGGGAAAATTATTGTGTGCCGAGTGTATTTCTCGTGGGGAAAAAACAGAAATTTCGAAACCATTTCAACCGGATCCGATCCATGCCGGAATTCGTCGTCGAAAAAATAATCCCAGGATAGACTGTCGAAAGAGAGAGCAAGACTCAGATTGAGTGCCGATTTGTTTGCCAACACTTGAGTTTTAAATTTCATAAGCCGGTACGGTTGAGTTGCTCGTCGATTGCTTGGATCTTCGAATGATGCAGGCAGACAGTATCAGTAGGCTTTGACGTGCCTAACAGCCAGAAGTTGTAGTTTAGATTAGTTTCGTTTATGGTATTTTGTGGCAAATGAATCGAGCAAGAAATCGAATGGGTGGGTGGAAATACTCGAGCAATTTTCCCAATCCTATGAAACAGTAGAACTGGAAGCAAAACTTCTGGATCGTTCGGATGGAGCAGTAATTTGTAGACCTATGTGTCGCTTGTCAATATGTGATGAGTCGAGAGACTCGGCTTGTTTACTAACAGGGAATTTGGTTAACTGGATGTTTGCTTAGCTCTACATCCAGTCGCTTGGCGCCTACTGGGTTGAGTTTAAATTTTTTTTCAGTTTCCTGCTGAACAAGGATTGCTCGGATTACTGAAAAGTCATTTAACTTGACAGCCTTTGTTCTGTTGATTGAGATTGACATATTGATGGTTGTGATGCAAAACGATGCTACCGGTTGTGTTTTCATGGTCCAACATTAGCTTAGCTCCTGCTTGAAGAGAACTCAACAAATAAATGAGATTTTTTTATTTATTAGATCATGAGGATTTTAACACCAGGATGTCATTCATCCAAAAGAATCCATTCCAAACAGGGACAACTTTTATATCGATTTCGTTTTAATTTTAAATCTACTTTAACCAATTTTCGAACAATAAAAAATTCTACATTATTTTTTCTTTAATTTTAGTTTTTTTTAAATTAAAACTTTCATCGTCTTCGACAACTCAGCCGAAAAAATATATGTTGTTAAGATACATCATGCACTTGGTAATCGACCATTTGACAACGGGAGCATAATTACCGTACTATTGCAAGGATAAAGGAAGTCGATGCACATTCAACCCATCATACGGTTCAATGTTTTTTCTCTTCATTTTGCCGATAAAAATCTCCTCCTGTGTAACGGTTGGTGGTCTTCTTCGTGGTCGACTGCCGTAAGGCTGCGTTCAATTTGAATGGAGTTTTTCCGTGTTAAGTACGGCTTAAACAACGTTCCATACGGATGTGAATTATGGCTATCGATGCTATCTGGAATCTAGTAATTGGAACCCCTCGTGTTATATCGAGAGATGTGGCATATTTTTTAGTCTTTTGCGAAGCCTCTTTTAAGGTGGGGGGAAGGTTTAGGGTCTAACGGGTGAAAAAAATACCATTTTCACGATTTTTTTCTAGAGCTATCGTTCAAACAAATGTATTAAAATTTTTTGCATTACACAAAGCATTGTTAAAAGAAGATTTAGTAATTTTTGCGTAGAAAAATATTGAAAAATGAGCCGATGACGGAGCACTTTCGAGGATGCCTTTTAGAAAACAGGATTTGCGGTGGACACTGTATCTCAGCACAGAATCATCTGAAGTCAAAAAATCAGAGCAAAATATTTTTAATAAATGTTTTTCTGGACCCCAACGTTTTTATTTAACTTAAAAAAATTTTTAATGAAATTTTTGTGGCTGTTTGAAGTAAAAACTACGATTTTTCACGAAAAAATCCGCCATTTTTTATCTGTAAAATCTCCCCAAAGTAAAAAAAAAAAAGAAAAACGTTGGGGTCTGGTATTTTATATGTAGAAAATATGTTCCAAATATGAAAAGAATCGGATAAGTAGTTTTCAAATGACGATGTCCACGGATTTTAAAAATGTGCTTTCGAGAAAAACGCGTTTGAAGTTTCTGCTCTTGCTTTCTTGCAGTATTAGATAGGAGGAGATAAAGGCCTATAATTTCTACAGCTTTGCTTCAATTGACTTGAAAATTTGACACAACATTCTTGAAATGTTTTACAATAAGAATATAAAAAAATAAAAAAATCGATTTTTTGAAAGTGTTAGACCCTCCCCCCTCCCCCTCTTAAGATGACTTTTAGCACTTGTTAAAGCAAAGTTTGTTTAAAAAAAGTTTTTTTGAAGTTATTTATGAAATCGAAATAAAAAATGTTGAGCCATTAAAATGAAGAACTATTTTATTTTTCGTATTCGTCTTGCCTTCGCCACCTTACTGAGTTCGCCGATGAGCAGCGCGAGCTCATGATTCATCATTCGCCTCCACACTCCATTTTCTTGCACGCAACCAAAAATGGTTCTTAACACTCGTCGCTCGAATACTCCGAGTGTACGCAGGTCCTCCTCGAGCAGTATCCATGTCTCGTGCCCGTAGAGAACAACCGGTCTAATGAGCGTCATATACAGGTTACGCTTCGTGCGAGGGCTAAGTCTTCTCGACCGCAGTTGCTTGTGGAGTTCATAGTAGGCACGACTTCCGCTGGTAATTCGCCTCCGGACCTCACGGCTGGTGTCATTGTCTGCGGTCACCAGGGAGCCAAGATAGACAAAGTCTTCGACTATCTTCAGCTCGTCGCCGTCGATCGTGACCTTGTTATTGCTGGACAAGCGGGTTCGATCGGTCTTGGATCCGCAGGCCAGCATGTACTTCATCTTGGACGTATTAATCATCAACCCAATCCTTCCTGCTTCGCGTTTCAATTTGCGGTAGATTTCCTTGACCGCCGCAGATGATCTGCCGACTGTATCAATGCCATCGGCCATCACTGTATCAATGCCAATGGATCTGTAGAAAATCGTGCCCAGCATTTTGCCCACCGTTCGTCGAACAACACCTTCTAGCGCCACGTTGAACATCAGGCAGGATAGACCATCGCCTTGTCGAAGCTCCCTGCGCGATTCGAATAAACTCGACGATTCAAATCAATACTGATATTATGAAATCGCTTGGTACATCTTTCTACCTGAAAATAATCACATTTTCGTAGGTGATGGAAAGAATAAGAGAAACATGAGGTATCAAAGAATGAAAGAACATAAGCCATAAATATCATGAAATTTTCGAAAAAGATGGGTGGGGTTAGAGAAACAAGAGATATCAATAGTGGAAAAGATTACATGCGGGATACACATGGTGTTTCGATAGAAGGTCCAGCAGTTGATCGGTAGAGCTCGATTACTCGTGTTTGCTGATTTCATCATGTTTACTGTGGTGAAATTGGCTAACGCGCCGTTGTACTGAAGCGGAGATTGCAGGTTCAAGTCCTGTCGACGATTCACCCGAAATCCGCACACAGCACTGCGTTCCATGTATCGTCGCCTTGATCAGTCTGGTCAGCTTCCTAGAAAAGCCGTTTTCGTCCATGATATTCCAACGCTCGTTACGCACGGTCGATCGTGTCGTATACGGCTCAGAAGTCAATAGTCGATGTTGTATAGGGATTTGGCGTTCACAGCATTTTTGGAGGATTTTCCGTAAGGTTAAGATCTGGTCCGTCGTAGACCGATCTTCCATGAAGGCCGACATCCCACGAATCTGTTTGATTGTTGCGTTAGGCGGCGAAGTAGGATTCGAGACAACCATTTGGAGGCGGCATTTTGGACAGGACTCTCTCGAATAAATTTACCTTCAGAGCAAGCCGAACGGCTTTTTATATGAGCAGTCAATGGGCCGAAAAAAAAATCGATTTCACTGGCAACCCTGTTACGTTTAAGTTGTTCATACTTTTCGCAGTTAAGATTTTCAATTATATTTCCGAAAAATAGGGTGAAAATGTTTGCTACGCATGTAAATTCGACGTTTTAGTGTTGTATCTGGTGAAAGTGAATGTAATCCGGCGATTTAGAATGTATTTAGTGGATATCGATACGGAATCAAATGCTCTAAACAGCAAGGAAGGGGGCTGGTACTACGCCCCCCGGCTCAACACAGGTATGCAGTCTTGGAAACGAGTCGCTGGAAGGAATCTCATCAGAGCGATACTTTTAGCCGCACATCATTTAAGATGAGTATTTTTTTGTTTTCCATGTATTTTTTATAAATTTTAGTTTAAAATTAAAAAGACAGTTTTGTTTATTAGGTATAGTTGCATGAAAACTGCCACAATTTCTCAAGGACCGAAATATTTCCCCTGACGAAATATTTCAACAACTCAATATTTTATGAAACCTTGCACAGCATAAATTGGTTCAATGATGCGAAAACTTGTGTACAAGTTGCTTGAAAAATGCATTACAATCTCTCCCACGATATCGGGCTTATTTCGCATATGTTCAGGCGTTTATCTGCCGTAGACAAATCAAATTCAAAAATAGATGGCACTGTCGATCCAATTGGTTAGGAAAACAAATAACATCATGATACATTTTTTCTTTATCAGTTGACATATTATATTTTTTCGTATACACTCATCTGAAAACTAACGAATAGCTTATAATAAAAGTTATTATTATTTGATTTCATTTTTCAGCATACTTTTTCGTACAGTTAGGTTCTTTCAGCGATTCAAATCTAAATAAACAGTCGATTAACATTGTTATGGTTCTCAGATCCATCAATTGAATTCTCAATAAAGCAGTATTTTCACCGTTCGTCACTACTTAAAATAAGAAAATATATTTAAATCTGAAAGTTTCAATGTTTTTAATTAAAAACAATTTCTTACAGTGAAATCGGCGTCAACACAACTGAAATATTAAATATTGATTATCTTAATATTTATGTACCCAGCATTACAAAAACGTTGTTGAATAAGAATCAACGAACAAAACATTATTAGATCTTTTTCTAAGGAGCGGACACATATCGATGAAGAAATGCTAGTCTTTATCAACCTAATAGTTTTCTATTGAATACATTTTATAATTATTGTTTAAAAACATCATAACGTAAATTTATTTCAAAAGATTTATCTAACAATTATTTTATGTTGGTCACACGTAATGTTTTTAATTTATCTTGTCTAGTGGCTGCAGTATTAGTGCTGATACGACCGTGAAACCATATGGAATCAAGATAAGTAAAAATAGGTGGTGATGGACCACGGCTTCTAAATTGTGCCAATAGAGTTTCTGATTTGTTTTTATTTGCGTCTTTCTTTTACATTTTTTGTCATACTAACTAAGTAATTTGAATTCTAGCTTGCTTAATTTTGGATGCAATGCGATTGAATCGGCTTAATTTCTTTTTCTAAAACATTTACCCAGGCAGAACTAAAAATATCGGACCAATAATGAAAATTCATCATTTTTATTACAGACAGGTTTTGCAGCAGCTCGTTCAATTTACTGAATGTGATGAACTCGATAAAATATTATTTAATGATATTCGTTGTAAAAATTGTTGCCCTTTACTATTTTTAAAATGAAGATAATCAATTCAACGACTACATTCAAATTCATTTCAACAGTTTGAATTGGTTTATTAGGTTTTCTTATTTTCATCAGTCAAAATATGTTGTGACTACAATCCAGAATTACATTTAATTTTAACCTTTATTTAAATTAATTGCTCATTTTGATTTACTCAATGCAGCAGAACCGTTTCATTGCAATTGTTTAATGGAAAATCAGCTAAGTATTATAGTTTTATTTAATAACTTAAATACATACACGGACGACTGGCTAGCTCTGCCCAGGTACATTTATTTAATTAATTTTATGTTACATTTTGTATAGTATTTTAATTACAGTATTGTGCTCCATTGTTTGAAGACATGATAATTATCTTAACCATATCCGTTATTAATTGTTCATAATTGAAGCTCAGCATTTTCAGTGCCCTAATACCGTTAAGTGATCATGGTTTATCTCTTACTACATATTTTCTTTTAAATTTTATCATTATTTAATGCATTTAATGTATATACATTTAATTTACTTATCTAAATAAATAATTTCAGGATCAGTATTATACATTTATTAATTGATTTTTCGTAAAACAATTTTTTAAGTGTTACCGATCCCATAGCCATTTAATTGTTATTTTACTATCAAAATTTAATCCTACGAAAATATTTTTAGTGATTTTAGGTTGATAATATAAAATTTATTTTAAATTATCCGTTTAGAATGTATTTTAATTTCAGCAACAGAGCAACTGATCAGGAATAAAATTGAACATAATTTTTTAACAAATGTTGACCGAGCTTAACAGCGGAATTTATTATGAACTAACATGAATCAACATGAACAATTGTACTCGCATTTTCGTTTCCACATAAGAATATAAGAAGACTCAAATTTTGTTTTTGTTTTTTTTAGAAACTGTATCAGAACGTGTTTTTGGGTGTGGCTAAATCCCCATGATTTATTAATCTAGTCAATAATATCATAGATTTTTTCAAGGGTTTCCACAGAATTAATGCGGTATATTTTCTTCATCATGTTTGCAGATAAACGCACATTCCTTTAACTTTTATCAGTTTATTATTTTTCAGGTGGTTTGAACTCTCCCGTTCGGCGAGTGAAATTATACAAATTGTTCCATTTATTATATTACGTCTAACCTACTGTATTATTTTTTTTTTATAAAGGTATGCCAATTGTGTTTTTTTATTATATTTTTAAATACTATTTTTCATCATAATAATATTTAATTCATCTATTTTTATTCAATATATTCATACATTTTCACAACATAAAGTTTATTATATTATTGCAATTAAATGTTAATTATATTATCGTATCATTATTTCCTGAAATGCATGGGGTAGGGGCATCAGAGTATCTTGCTTTTGCAAAAGGAGCGGGTAGCAGTATGTGCTTGTAATCCGTTTCGAATACTGGACGTTCCTCAATTCTTGTCAAGGGTATTTGGCATCGTTGTGGAAAAAATAGTATTTGACTACTTTTTGTAAAATAAGGACGCACTCTTTTTTCGGAACCTTTGGGGGCGGGATTATAATTTGCATGCTATCTTGGTTAGACAACAATATGGTTATAGCTTCTCGAGACTTTTGCCATTGAAACCCTGGATACCGTAGGTGACTCCGCTTATGATTCCATTCCCTTGAATGTCTCATTGGGTGGTTATGACTGTTTTGCGTGGTAACTAGGATGGACGCGTGGGTTATTTTCTTGGCCATAACCGTGGCGCTGCCGCAAACCCAAAGTGGATACATACATACATACAGGACTCTCTCGAATAAATTTACGTCAGAGTGCATTTTGCTTAATTTTAAATTCGAATTGATTGAAAACATATCAGAGTGCATCTTGAGTTGAACGTCATTATTTATACTCGATTCGATCATTAAACACAATTTGTGAAAACTGTTGACCTCTTCCAGTCAACATTCTAATGTTTTTAGAAAGAATGTCTGTTGGAATTTATATGAAAAATGTTAAGGATATCTTGTTGCATTTAAATGAACTTTTATTTCCTTAGTCTCAAAATTGATACGTTCAAAGCGATTGGCAACATAACTCATCCAAAAACCCAACCCCATGTTAGGCAGCGTAAGCGTGTTGAAGGATTAAAAGCAAAAATTAGGGAAATGAAACTGAGCGTGCAGAACGAATGAGTAAACCACGTTAAGCATGCAGAATCGAAGCAAAACGTTATGATCGTTTCTGGTGTGCGAATTGTCGCGAAATAAAAGTTGTGCTGCCCGGGGAAAAGTCTAGAAAAGAGGCTTGGAAGCGTGCCAAAGAAGCTCCGCTTCAGGTCGCGTCAGCTCGCAGCACTAGCAACAACGCAGCACAACTATCGAAGAAGGAAGAGCACATCGTAATATTGTGAAAGCCTGTAAGTACACGCAATGGGGAATTGGGACAGTATATGTAAGTCGTTCGGTGAACGAAAATGGCAGCTTCATATAAAAAGAGAACGATTCGTCATTCGACGATAATTTATGAAAACTATCAAACGATGGTTTATCATTATCGAAAAATTCATGGTAATTACGCCTCAAGGCACATTCCACGCGCTTCACAAGTAATTTTTATCCTTTCGGGTATCAAAAAATTTCAAACTTGTCAATAATTTTGGTAGTTCGAATCGCACAATACCAACGGAAAAAAAGAAAAAAAATACATGTTAAATTTATTTTTGAAAATTAAGTTCTTGTTTGGAAAAAGTTAATGTTGACAACTTCTACAAAGTAATTGATTTTAATAAACAAAATTTTTTTTTTCGAAAAAAAAAACATTCGTTTTGAAGCCAACAAATACTGCTTTATTGTGTACAGAAACGAAATGGGGCTGTTTTAAAAAGCGAACACCCGGAGAAGAAAGTAGGGGAGAGTGGGGATACTTGTTCCCCTTTTCTTATTTTCCCCATATCTTTTTGGAAAAATTTAGCAACTCGCACTCTTTTACATTTTCTGGCAGCGTGTAACTTCAAGTTTCTATGCTCCTAAAATTAGAACGATACTTGAACCGGTAGATGAACTAGAAGCATTTTCGTGGGAGTAAAAAAAAACGCAATATTTTGAAGTTAGGGGAGACTTGATCCTTTATTCAGGAAGCCCTAATCCATCGGAAAAATCAAACAAAACCCCATGATAGAATGTTAATTGACTATTTTGGTCATGTTTGTTCTCATTTCACAATCTACAATTGTCGGGAAAAAAAAATTCCAACCCTTAAAACATTGCATACTTACGGGCGCAATTTTTTATAAACAATAGAAAATCAATTATTTTAGCCCTTTTCTTCAGATAATTGATGGATGAATATTAGCTATCCCGCATACTAAAAAACCATATCTCAAACAGTTTAAACAATACATCAACGGCTTCAGTAAATGTGATTGTATCTGTAAACGTAGCTGTTCTTTTAAACTTTACTTCTCCAACGATAAGAACGAAATATGTACGATTATGTGAAAACGTGATGATATCTGGAAAGGTGGTAGAATGATTTAACGATTTCCTTCAACTTTTCTTTAATCATAAAAACCGAACTTGAACCGTTACACATACCGTTCATCTCTTCTGTCATTTACGTCAAAATGAACGAAACGCCCGGTCAGGGATGCCAGATGGTTTTGTACAAAATTAGTACACATTTACAAAAAGTTTTAATTTTTTTAACTATCATCATACTAAACGAGGTTATCTCTTTGATTTACAAAATGCTTTTAACAAATGTTAACGCTTCAAGTAAGGTAATGAAAGATAATTATGAATTTTTCTATACGAATCCATGGACTTAATTTTGATTTTAGATCATTGCATGTTAAAAAAACAACAAGCAATTACAAATTTGGTGTGTAGGCTAGCATACATGCTTACAGGCGACACTGAAACATCAAAGTTTTAAATCTTTTATATTCTCACATTTTAATTTCATATTGGCACAATTTTTTAAAGTCGGTCTAGTCGGCATCACTGGCTGACAACTGGAAGAAGAACACTAAAAAAACAACAACTCTTTGTTTTACTCGTTCAAAATGTTCAGCTCCTTCCTCTAGCAGCGACAAAATTTCCCTCCGGATAGGGTCCAACCGACGGACAGACGGTTGGATAAACAGGAATAAGGACACCATCAATTTTCGCAACAGGTAAGTTTTATTATCATTATGTATATATCGATGCAAAGGTATGAAGAAGTGTTTTTTTTATTTCAGCGACGGGAACTGGAGCTGCAATGTCGTCACGTTGGGAGGAGCAATGTTCCGTACGACTTTCGGTTCCAGCAGTGACCAGCAGCTACGCCAACGCACGGCCCGTGTTTTTGTAATTAGACATAGTGAAGGAGCTCAAACAAATATACAAATGATACAGGTGAATAAAATGAACATTAATAAAAATTAAAAAAATGAGTTTGTTTTTCACTTAAAGAAAAAAAGTTTGTGTGTGTGCGTGCATCATTCCCATATACGATTCAGAATACAGTATACGCATAACGTTGGAAGAACGTCATATCGAATCGTTTTGCGACTATTACTGTAAATGTTCAGTTACGAGGAAATTTTAAGAATAACTGTAACAAAAACAGTTCGATGCCAAAAATACCTTTTTCATGAGCGTATTTGAACGTTGTCTCTACTGTTTGCTGAACAGTTCTTCAATATAAGTGTTTTAATAGTTTTTAACAGTAACATAACTTAACGCCATATTCAACGGACCGTCGTTTTGGAATTCACAATTAGTGGAATGTTTTTTACGATGTCAGTTATCGTTTTCTAAAAGTTTTTTTACGCTGTTCCGAATAGTTGTATAACTATTATAGTAACTGTTGGTAACAGTATTTTTATATTCGGGATTGGATAAATATTAGTAATCTCGTAATTAGCAATGACCACGATCCATTGAGAAGAAGAATATACCGGGATCATTTGTACCCATATATTGGGGATCAATTGTACCCAAAATCTACATTTTAGAAAACTTTTTCTGAAAAAAGTTGGGAGTGTTCCATCGCTTTGAAAATATTGTATTTTGAAGTTCATTTTACACTCGAAAGATTGATGTATTGGAATAAATATTTTTGTTATTGTTGCGGGGCGAGAGAAATAAAACGCTGAATCTTGGCAGCGGATGTGATCAGCTTCAAGCTGCAATTTTATTTTTAGAGATTAGTTATCAAATTTTAGATTTTGATTTGATTTGAGGTTAAACTTACAAATTCAGTTTTTCAACTCCTAGACTTGGCACCCGAACAATATCTTTCAGATAATTGGCGTGGTTTCTAGCTATCTGTTGATTTGAGTGAGGATGAATTATACAAATTTTCTTAAGGATTTATAATTTACAGTTCGTACCTAGCTGTTACCTATCGCCTTGCGAACAGTGATTGGTACTCGTGTACCACTAATGTGAGGTATTTTAATTGGTTCTGCGGTAATTCCGGTAGTTACTGGAACTATATTTATAGGTTAGAATAGAGTAATCTTATTGGCAAAATAAAGTTCTAGAAATACCTTTGCGAGATTGTCCTATTGCGGTTCCTATCGCAGAGCCACTAAAATGAACTACAATACGCACAGAACTACTTAAATATGGATAGCAACGATAAATATAATTCTACACTGTTTTATTAAACTCGTGGAAATTCCGGGAAAAATTGTAGCGACGCTTGGTGTCGAAGACGAAGAGAATAATGCCGCGAAATCGTTCAGCCACTGAACTGGAATTTCGGTGCGGCCTGTCAGAAAGCGATTAGGCAGGGATGCCAGTTTCCAACATCCCCCCTCCCGTAACACTGGTATCTGGAGTGTTAGATCCAGGGTTTCCTCCTTGTGTGACCTCTAAGACCGCTAGCTTTGACACAGACTGACGAGTGAGTCCTTTACTTGTCTGCACGACTGCCCGTCTGATACGCCCATCTGACCCTGGAACCAGTTCCAACACCCGCCCTCGAGCCCAGCCATTTCTTCTTGCTTCATTTACTACAACAACCAAGTCTCCCAAACGAACCGGTTTCGTCTCACCGAACCATTTAGACCGTTGCGTCATGGTC
>NW_026598299.1:0-37851 GCF_029784155.1 Uranotaenia lowii | reverse complement strand
ATATTCCCATCATGGGAGAATCTCAAACACAGCACTTTAATCTAATTTCCACAAATATGATTCCTTCCTTTATCGAAATTTCCAAAATTAATTATTGCTACACTAAACTTATGAGCTTCACCCGGCAGTGCTGGCACTCTCGTTTGAGAAATCGCATTTTAAAGTTGTGATCCCAAATTGAGCTCAGAATGCCCGAAAAACGCTTCTAAAGGCCAGAAATCGCATTTTAATGTTGTGACCCCAAATTAAGCTCAGAATGCCCGAAAAACGCTTCTAAAGGCCAGAAATCGCATTTTAAAGTTGTGATCCCAAATTAAGCTCAGAATGCCCGAAAAACGCTTCTAAAGGCCAGAAATCGCATTTTAATGTTGTGATCCCAAATTAAGCTCAGAATGCGCGAAAAACGTTTCTAAAGGCCAGAAAT
Source organism: Uranotaenia lowii (assembly GCF_029784155.1). NCBI lineage: Eukaryota > Metazoa > Arthropoda > Insecta > Diptera > Culicidae > Uranotaenia > Uranotaenia lowii. The sequence continues at coordinate 37,427 of NW_026598299.1, read as the reverse complement.
CGCATTTTAAAGTTGTGATCCCAAATTAAGCTCAGAATGCCCGAAAAACGCTTCTAAAGGCCAGAAATCGCATTTTAAAGTTGTGATCCCAAATTAAGCTCAGAATGCCCGAAAAACGCTTCTAAAGGCCAGAAATCGCATTTTAAAGTTGTGATCCCAAATTAAGCTCAGAATGCCCGAAAAACGCTTCTAAAGGCCAGAAATCGCATTTTAATGTTGTGATCCCAAATTAAGCTCAGAATGCCCGAAAAACGCTTCTAAAGGCCAGAAATCGCATTTTAATGTTGTGATCCCGAATTAAGCTCAGAATGCCCGAAAAACGCTTCTAAAGGCCAGAAATCGCATTTTAAAGTTGTGATCCCAAATTAAGCTCAGAATGCCCGAAAACCGCTTCTAAAGGCCAGAAATCGCATTTTAAAGTTGTGATCCCAAATTAAGCTCAGAATGCCCGAAAAGCGCTTCTAAAGGCCAGAAATCGCATTTTAATGTTGTGATCCCGAATTAAGCTCAGAATGCCCGAAAAACGCTTCTAAAGGCCAGAAATCGCATTTTAAAGTTGTGATCCCAAATTAAGCTCAGAATGCCCGAAAAACGCTTCTAAAGGCCAGAAATCGCATTTTAAAGTTGTGATCCCAAATTAAGCTCAGAATGCCCGAAAAACGCTTCTAAAGGCCAGAAACCGCATTTTAAAGTTGTGATCCCAAATTAAGCTCAGAATGCCCGAAAAACGCTTCTAAAGGCCACAAATCGCATTTTAAAGTTGTGATCCCAAATTAAGCTCAGAATGCCCGAAAAACGCTTCTAAAGGCCAGAAATCGCATTTTAAAGTTGTGATCCCAAATTAAGCTCAGAATGCCCGAAAAACGCTTCTAAAGGCCAGAAATCGCATTTTAATGTTGTGATCCCGAATTAAGCTCAGAATGCCCGAAAAACGCTTCTAAAGGCCAGAAATCGCATTTTAAAGTTGTGATCCCAAATTAAGCTCAGAATGCCCGAAAAACGCTTCTAAAGGCCAGAAATCGCATTTTAAAGTTGTGTTCCCAAATTAAGCTCAGAATGCCCGAAAAACGCTTCTAAAGGCCAGAAATCGCATTTTAATGTTGTGATCCCGAATTAAGCTCAGAATGCCCGAAAAACGCTTCTAAAGGCCAGAAATCGCATTTTAAAGTTGTGATCCTAAATTAAGCTCAGAATGCCCGAAAAACGCTTCTAAAGGCCAGAAATCGCATTTTAAAGTTGTGATCCCAAATTAAGCTCAGAATGCCCGAAAAACGCTTCTAAAGGCCAGAAATCGCATTTTAAAGTTGTGTTCCCAAATTAAGCTCAGAATGCCCGAAAAACGCTTCTAAAGGCCAGAAATCGCATTTTAAAGTTGTGATCCCAAATTAAGCTCAGAACGCCCGAAAAACGCTTCTAAAGGCCAGAAATCGCATTTTAAAGTTGTGATCCCAAATTAAGCTCAGACTGCCCGAAAAATGCTTCTAAAGGCCAGAAATCGCATTTTAAAGTTGTGATCCCAAATTAAGCTCAGAATGCCCGAAAAACGCTTCTAAAGGCCAGAAATCGCATTTTAATGTTGTGATCCCAAATTAAGCTCAGAATGCCCGAAAAACGCTTCTAAAGGCCAGAAATCGCATTTTAATGTTGTGATCCCGAATTAAGCTCAGAATGCCCGAAAAACGCTTCTAAAGGCCAGAAATCGCATTTTAAAGTTGTGATCCCGAATTAAGCTCAGAATGCCCGAAAAACGCTTCTAAAGGCCAGAAATCGCATTTTAAAGTTGTGATCCCAAATTAAGCTCAGAATGCCCGAAAAACGCTTCTAAAGGCCAGAAATCGCATTTTAATGTTGTGATCCCAAATTAAGCTCAGAATGCCCGAAAAACGCTTCTAAAGGCCAGAAATCGCATTTTAAAGTTGTGATCCCAAATTAAGCTCAGAATGCCCGAAAAACGCTTCTAAAGGCCAGAAATCGCATTTTAAAGTTGTGATCCCAAATTGAGCTCAGAATGCCCGAAAAACGCTTCTAAAGGCCAGAAATCGCATTTTAAAGTTGTGATCCCAAATTAAGCTCAGAATGCCCGAAAAACGCTTCTAAAGGCCACAAATCGCATTTTAAAGTTGTGATCCCAAATTAAGCTCAGAATGCCCGAAAAACGCTTCTAAAGGCCAGAAATCGCATTTTAAAGTTGTGATCCCAAATTAAGCTCAGAATGCCCGAAAAACGCTTCTAAAGGCCAGAAATCGCATTTTAATGTTGTGATCCCGAATTAAGCTCAGAATGCCCGAAAAACGCTTCTAAAGGCCAGAAATCGCATTTTAAAGTTGTGATCCCAAATTAAGCTCAGAATGCCCGAAAAACGCTTCTAAAGGCCAGAAATCGCATTTTAAAGTTGTGTTCCCAAATTAAGCTCAGAATGCCCGAAAAACGCTTCTAAAGGCCAGAAATCGCATTTTAATGTTGTGATCCCGAATTAAGCTCAGAATGCCCGAAAAACGCTTCTAAAGGCCAGAAATCGCATTTTAAAGTTGTGATCCCAAATTAAGCTCAGAATGCCCGAAAAACGCTTCTAAAGGCCAGAAATCGCATTTTAAAGTTGTGATCCCAAATTAAGCTCAGAATGCCCGAAAAACGCTTCTAAAGGCCAGAAATCGCATTTTAAAGTTGTGATCCCAAATTAAGCTCAGAATGCCCGAAAAACGCTTCTAAAGGCCAGAAATCGCATTTTAATGTTGTGATCCCGAATTAAGCTCAGAATGCCCGAAAAACGCTTCTAAAGGCCAGAAATCGCATTTTAAAGTTGTGATCCCAAATTAAGCTCAGAATGCCCGAAAAACGCTTCTAAAGGCCAGAAATCGCATTTTAAAGTTGTGATCCCAAATTAAGCTCAGAATGCCCGAAAAATGCTTCTAAAGGCCAGAAATCGCATTTTAAAGTTGTGATCCCAAATTAAGCTCAGAATGCCCGAAAAACGCTTCTAAAGGCCAGAAATCGCATTTTAATGTTGTGATCCCAAATTAAGCTCAGAATGCCCGAAAAACGCTTCTAAAGGCCAGAAATCGCATTTTAATGTTGTGATCCCGAATTAAGCTCAGAATGCCCGAAAAACGCTTCTAAAGGCCAGAAATCGCATTTTAAAGTTGTGATCCCAAATTAAGCTCAGAATGCCCGAAAAACGCTTCTAAAGGCCAGAAATCGCATTTTAAAGTTGTGATCCCAAATTGAGCTCAGAATGCCCGAAAAACGCTTCTAAAGGCCAGAAATCGCATTTTAAAGTTGTGATCCCAAATTAAGCTCAGAATGCCCGAAAAACGCTTCTAAAGGCCAGAAATCGCATTTTAATGTTGTGATCCCAAATTAAGCTCAGAATGCCCGAAAAACGCTTCTAAAGGCCAGAAATCGCATTTTAAAGTTGTGATCCCAAATTAAGCTCAGAATGGCCGAAAAACGCTTCTAAAGGCCAGAAATCGCATTTTAAAGTTGTGATCCCAAATTAAGCTCAGAATGGCCAAAAAACGCTTCTAAAGGCCAGAAATCGCATTTTAAAGTTGTGATCCCAAATTGAGCTCAGAATGCCCGAAAAACGCTTCTAAAGGCCAGAAATCGCATTTTACAGTTGTGATCCCAAATTAAGCTCAAAATGGCCAAAAAACGCTTCTAAAGGCCAGAAATGGCATTTTAAAGTTGTGATCCCAAATTAAGCTCAGAATGCCCGAAAAACGCTTCTAAAGGCCAGAAAACGCATTTTAATGTTGTGATCCCAAATTAAGCTCAGAATGTCCAAAATAGAAGTTGTTAACCTTTAAAGTCAGAAGAGCTTTTTCAGAAGAGAAAATTAGTGATTCATTCGCTCTATCATTTTATTGTGCCCTTTAGTTTGTTATGCAAGGTAGTTTTTTGGGATCTAGTGAACACAAACGCCTGACAAAAAAATTCTGGCTCGTATCTGTTAATTCTTACAATTTGTCATGCTTTTTACGCGAACGCGAAACAGCCGCAGATTTACATAATAAGGTCTAACATATGTGGCATACAATGAATAGGAAGTTTAATAGATTTTTCTGTTAGATTAGCTATTCGCCAACTAAACTTGATAATGAACACAACACAACACAACAAAAACTTGAATCGATTTGCTTAAATTTTTATTTGACCAATTCGCAATTGTTACACATTCCCTAATTTGGATTGATTTTTGGCATCATTAGTTTTTAATTGATCAATATTTCTAAATTCTAGGAAGTTGTAGAAAACCACGCTCGTATGCAAAATTCAACAGCGGTCCGATCTCGTTCTGCAATTCTTCCATCTCAAATATAGCCTTCAGATATTCGTACCCTTCTGGATTGTCCATCTGTACTGGGAAGTTAGATTCCTCCGGGTTAGCGTACGAGGTATAGTAATTCAGCGGAATGTCTGCTTGCAACTGACTGGCACCAACAAAGCCGTAACGGGAAATGTCTTGCCGGATGTCCTCTAGAGTCGGTATCGGTTTGGAATAGTTGAGTTGCTTGAGATTCCTTGCCAATTCCTGGTAGTAAAAACTGATCAGATCATCGAATGATGCGACCACCACTTCTACTTTCACTGCGTTGAATAGGAGCAAGAGAACATCGATCGATGGGTTTCCCCAGAAAGCTTCCTCGAAATTCATCTGCAAACGTTAAAAGTTGACGAGGATAAAAATGGATTTTGTACTAATTTTTATTACCATCCGCAGTTCATCACCTCGGAAGAGAACATTGTTAGCCCACCCGAGTAGACTTTTATGGCAAAATAATACCTAATTTTGCTATCATGCCTTGAAAGTAAATTTAGGTATCATTATGCCCGAATAAAGGTGGTACAATGCCAAAATTTGGGTCTCACTTTTTATATATGGATACCTCAATCATGGCAAGTGTAGGTTTCACTGAAACCTTAATGATACCTTGTTTAGCCAACGTTCCAGAACGAGTTTTGAGGGCTAAATGATGCCACTTTGAGGTATTATTTACAACCAAAATTTGGCATCGTTGTGATATCAAATTTTTTTTTAACCGTTGCCAAACGAGGCATCATTAAGCTTCTATCAGAACCAAAATCAGGTATCACTGTGCAATATTAAAATTGTGAACAATACACGAATTTTGGTATTGCTTCACCTTCATTCGTCAAAATGATATAAAATTTTTAATTCAGGCATGATAGCAAAATTAGGTACTTTTTTGCCATAAAAGTTTGCTCGGGATATATGACTAAAATCGCCTTTGATTATGCAACAAAAATAAAAGTGGATATCCGGGATATCCACTTATGCTATCATCAAACTGACAAATGAGAAAGGTAAAAAGATCATATCAGCACCAACACGAGAAAAGGGTCTATGTTCATTTACGACGTTTCGAGAAAAAAGCGTTTGAAAATTTTGCAATCTTCTTTAAATCGCTAATTAAAATTCACGAGGAATCTTCTAAATCAATATGGTCAAAACGGTGCGTAGGACAATTCTAAATATGTTTTTATCGATACGACGGTGTTATCATGGAAAAATTGCTCGCAATTGATTATAGACCCCAGCTGGAGTGTGAAATTCGTCTAAATGTTTTATACACCCTTTGCTTTGTACTGTATCTCTCACATGTGTGAGTGAGATGGAGATCAAATTTCCCCTATTTTTTGACAAAGGCTTATGGTTCTCGCTGCAGGAGTGAGTGAATAGCGTTTCGCATTCTTCCCCTTTTAATGTTTTGTATCTCCACCGTTTGCTTTGTTGTGTAAAAAACAATCTGTGTGAGGATAATGTCATTTTATGGTTCTAAATTTTTTAGATCCTTCGCTCAAACTGCATTATAAATCTTACGAAAACTGAAAAGCTAAAAACGGTTTTTGTGTTAAGTAGAGCTCATGTTAGGCTATATGAATCCACTGAAAACGGGTTTTGTTTACTTTGTCTTTTACACCCTTTTCACATGTTGGTGCTGATATTGTTCAAAATCGCCTTTAGTTATGCAACGAGTGTAACACTCCAGTCCAGCTTCGGTACAATGTTCAGCATTTTGTTATACTAAGGTACCTACATAAGTTCTTTTATAAAAATCTAATTTCCTTATGTGAATTGTGAATTTGTTAATCAAAGCAAGTTTGCAGTACAATAGGATTGAAAACAATTTTTTTTAAAGAAAATTATTGCTTTTGAAATCAGGTAAAGGTTGTTTTTTTTTTCGAATAGGTTCACAAATTCCGTTAATTTTTTTTTGGCTTTGTCTTATCATTATTCGGCTGCATTCTGTGTCGCTAAACGTCTGAATCTGTTTTTTGAAAAATGGTATAATTACACATATCAATTCATAAATTGACAGTGTGAAACTGCGATATTTCTAATCTTCGCATTTTACTTGAACCTGTCTTCTTCTTGGAGCATATGGTTAATTAGTAGCATATGGCATATTAAATTAGTAAATTGTTCATCCATTTTCGAATACATTTTCATTGCCATCCCTTCTTCCACTTTTTCGTTCCGGTGGATTGGTCTTTCCGCGTATTAATATCAGCTCGTTCTTCAATCCCACAATCACACGCGTATTGGTCAGTGAAATGGCCAACGGCACAGTGTTGCAGGAAGTCTTCCACTTTTTAAACAATGTTCCCTTTGCAAATCGGGCAATGATGTTGGGACTTGATTCGGCAAGTCCAAAGCAGAGACGCAAACGTAAGAGTAGACAGCAAGCAGGGACCCATGGTGCCTAAACTAATGATGAATTCGAAGGATATACAGCAGCTTTTTCTCAGAAAGGTTCCAAAGCAGTAGCCGCGGCTTTACAGTTTCATCTCCGCAGATGGGAATTCTACTAAAAATAGAAGAAATATGAATTTTTAAATCGTTATGTTATTTTTTATATTACATACCTTTCACCCGGACGCTAGCAATAGATTGCGAAAAGGATTTCATCAGCTATGAATGTTGTAACGCAGTCTCTAGATTTTATATTCATCAAGTTTGCGTACAAAGATTTTTTGACAGCCAAACATAATCAGAGGCGTCATCCGTAACATCAACGTTACATTTAATCTCTCGTCCATATCTACCATTAGATTTTCTCCATTGTTGTTTGTTTGTTTGTATGTTTTATTCTAGATGCTTACTGGGTAGACTATTCTCTAAGAGCACATTTCTCCGATGAATGTGGGTGTGGAGCTCCCAGCAACGTTCGTACTTTACAACACCTGTTATAATTTTTTTAAGATTAAAATGCTGCCACTTCTTCAATTCCCAAAATCAACTCACCTTGCCAAACCCAAACGTCTCGCACATCGAATCCAGCGCTATCATTCCTTCCGAAAGTGACCGTACCCCTTGATGAAATTCGATTTCATCACCAATGCTGTTGGTGGCTATCTCATAATAAATCAGGAAAGAAGTATCGATTGCTGCTAGTCCACAGAAACTCGCGACATAAAATTCGGTCAATTCCGGTGAATTGTCGTGCAGATTCCGTAACTCTGGTACTGCGCCTGACACCTTCCATCACGTTTTCTTGATAGCTCCTCTGAAATTTCTATGTTGCATTTTCCAAATTAATTCGAGAAATTGGTTCAAACCCAATCTGGAGCTGAGGGTAGTTTTCGGGCTTCGTTATGTCCATGATAAACACCACGGAGAGGGACGGTTCTAGTCGCACCAGGAGGGCGTGGTGATGATTTGGTGAATACATAGAAGGGCATTCGAATCTGGATAGTTTACCTGCAATGATAAAAATAGAATGAATTTCCACATCACATATTGCGAAATTATTACCTTTTCGGGAACTTTTTCCGATGGCGGTATTCCTGTCCACTGCAACCACTATCCGCACAGCTTCTACTCTCCTTTGAGAATCAAACAGCAGACTATCCCGAAGGATTTCTTAGTAGTATCGCGCAAATTGTTCCATTTTTGTAGAACGGACCGAATGAACAGCCGAACAGCTGCTGGCAGGAAACTTTATTATGTTTTTGTTTTGATTATTGACTTTCGCGCTACAGCAAAACACTGTGTTAAATCATACAGTCGTAAAAACTTGAAATCTAATGTCTTGCAATGAAAAATTGAAGGGAGTGACATTTTTTTTTTTGAACTTCAAAACTACGATAAATGTTATGATCTTTTTGGTTACGGATTATCTTATGTTTTTAAATTAAAATGACTTTTAGACAAACTTATTGTTTTATTAATTTTTTTTAAATTAGAGTCTGGTAGTGACTTGTTGCACGACTCGTTTTTAAAAATATTATTTTCGAAAATTCTTGCAAATATACTAATTTTGATGATTGTTTTGTTTTAGTGCTTTTGGCTGTGACAGAGTTATTTATAAAATCAGTTCGAGGGAACCTGACTGAACGAATAGAACGTACTTTTTCACCCTGGTGATAACTCGGATTGTTTACATTTGGCGCATTCGCCCTTTTCAAAATTCACTACCGATATATCATTTTGATGTCACATTCTTATGCAACGAAAATTAACATTGACTCAGTAATGACTTATTTTGCTTAGGAAACTTATTTCGAAACAAATTTTGCTTTTATTAGGGCATACATATTTGAATTTTTTTTCTTTCTTAACCTAGCATTCCAGTTAGTTTTATAATTTATATTATATAATCAGAATTAGTTTTTTAAAGATAGAAAATGTTTAAAAAAAACTGCATAAAGCAAAATAATGTTAAAAAAAAGTGAAAAAAAGCTTCGAATACACTGTTTGTATGCAATAGAGAATAAAAGTTTTTTTAATTAAGTTAAAAACCCCCCTAAGATTATTTTTTTAAATCTTAGTAAGAATTCAACAAACGCCGAAATTAAAATTGATAATATATAATAACGATACCTTAATGATGCCTAGTTTTGATATGACAGAGAAATCAAAACTAAGTAATGCTTGCACTAAGCTGATAATGACTGACTTCGTTATAATAGTTTTCAGTTTAAATTATATCAAACACTTTAATGAGCGAGATTATTGTCGCAGAAAAGTGAATTCCAATACATGTTATTATTTTGAAGTAATTTTTCTGATCTTCAAAAGTATATGAAACCTTGACGATGCCTTATTGAGCTATCGCAGTAAAATTAACGCCTAATCGTGCTATTATTTTGCTATTGATGCTTTGCTTTGGTATTGGTTTGACATCGAATTTCAGCATATTGATATTTCAATTTAGATCTCCCTTATCTGTTAGTTATTAACAAAACCTTAATGATGCCTTGTTTTGATATTTTGGAAAACGCAAAACCAAACAGTGCTTTCATTTTGGCATCAATGCCTCATTTAGGTATTGGTTCGGCCTCATATATTGACATTTTGATGCGTCGATCAAACCTAATTTTGCCATCGGGGTAAATTCGATACTCAATTATACTATCTTTTTGGCATCGATAGCTCATTTTGGTTACTGTTTGCTATCGATTTAGGCATCAAAGTCTGCTCGGGCAAGGATTGCCTTGGTTGAGCACGTTGAATCGGTCCGGATTATATCTCAACATCTTGCTAATGGCGGAAACTGGATTCTGATCCCATTGACGCTGTACAATTAGATAAAAAAAATTGACATGAAAAGTTTCATTGGTGATTAGTACCCTTACTATCAAATCAAGAATTTCGCTCGAATAATTTCTACTCTCCAAGCTTTCGACAAATGGTTTGTAGTACGGAAGAACGGTTTGGTCTCCAGCATCTGCCGAACTTTCTCCAAACAGGCCTTCCTTGAATGATTCGTTGATGGCACCATGCTGAAAAGATACATATTTTGTTTAAACATAACTATTGAACCGAAAACATGTTCTGATACCTGTGAATGGTAGACGGCAGAAGCTGCGTGAAATTGCGCCAGGATCGAAAGTATTTTTATACTATCCTCCAAGTTGAACCGCTTGTATGAATCGTGCATCCCGAAGCCTTTGGATCTGACGTTTTCCAGCACCAAAATATCGTGAGGCGTTGTCACGTGCTTAAAAAATCTGGAAAAAAAATAAGACCCATAAAGAGTGGCAATTGATCCACAAAATGCGGAACAAACATACTTTGGACCGAATGTGATGCTCGAATTGAACATTCTTTCGAACGCCGGCAACAGATCCCTATAAATAATGGTTTCCTTTTCGAATTGTTCCGACGATTGGACACTGTGCGGTTCTTCATTGACGATTCTTTCTTTGACAAAATACGAAACATGTACGGGGTAACCTTTCATACAATCCGATGTCACTTCCATGTGGGCCAGATGGATGTCCGAATCCCAAGTCGTAATCTGGGTTGTTACATTGGTGCGGTGAAGATCTTCGATCCGGAATGTTCCCTCTTGGTGCCCTAGATCTTTGGTGATCACGTCGATGAAAAAGATCGGTGTAAGCCAGCTTAGAAGCATCTTGAGGCTTGATCAACTGAACTGGTCAACTAATCCGTTTCGTTGATTTTTTACTACTGACTCGGACAAAGATTGTGCGAACGCTCTTATAGGCTGCTTCTTCATTTAGTGAAACATTTAATGCAAGTTAAAATGTTTAGGAAAAATAAATGCGTTATTACTTTTGTGTATAATTTTTCATTTGTTGCATTGTAAATAAAAGTTATAAATAGAGTCAAGGCTACTTGGCATTATCAGTCAACAGCTAGACCTATCTACATCCATTAAACGCGCATGCGAAGCAAAATTAAATCAGAAAAAAAAACCAGAAATACAATCCGGCGTCTTATGTGTGCCACGCTAAATTTTCTTTTGTAATGAAGGAAACAAATTGAATTTCTGTAACAGATAATTTATACTAAATCGACACCAGCCTTGGTCGAGTTTATAAATTGATTTAAGCAAAATACATTTCACAATGGGGAAAAATGTGTATAAACCGCGAAGAAATTCATATCTTTCCTCTTACACAAAACAAATCTATTAAAAATTAGTGAAATTTTCAAATAGTCAAGAAAACGTATGTTCGGATATGAAAATTTTGAACCAAATGTGACGTATCTTGGGTCATTTTTTTTCGATGAATCCAACGAAGCCTATTTTAACCACAGCACGCATTGAAAACAGGAATTATGGATGTTTTATCAGTGATTTTACCCTGATTTTCCCAAAATTTTCAACTAATTCAGAATATTGAGGGTAAAACAGCAATAACTCCATTTTCCGAAACGTACGATGGCTCAAACAGCCTTAATTCGATTCTTCAGAAGAAAAAAACGTACAAGATAAGTCTGTTTTTGTTCAAAATTTTTAAGTCTAAATTAGTTTTTTTTTCTCTTGTACGGTGTCTGAAACTACGTTCAATCTATTCTCCAGACATTTTCGCATTAGGAAAGTATTTTTTCATGGCTTTTTTCCACCAAAAAGCCAAATCAAAGCAAACAATCAGCAGAAGCTGCCTCAAAAATCTGCACTACCTTTGCCAATTCCGTCTTTTTTACCGGTAGGGCAAATCAAAGTAAACAGTCAGCAGCAACAGTCCTAAAAATCTGCGCTTCTAATGCCATTCCGTCTTTATCCACAGGAGGACCAAATCATAACAAACAAACAGCAGCACTTGCCTTAAAAATCTGCGCTTTTTTAGCCAATTCCGTTTTTTTACAGGAATGCGAAACCAAAACAAACAACCAGCAGCAACAGCCTTAAAAATCTGCGCTTCCAAATCAATTCCGTCTTTTTCCACGGGAAAACCAAACCAAAAAAAAACAAACAGCAGCAAAAGTCTTTAAAATCTGCGCTTCCAAAGCCATTCCGTCTTTTTTCACCGGAAAGCAAAATCATAACAAACAATCAGCCGCAACAGCCCTAGAAATCTGCGCTTCTAAAATCATTCCGTCTTTATCCACTGGAAGGCCAAATCATAACAAACAATTAGCAGCAGCAGCCTTAAAAATCTGCGCTTATAAAGCCATTCCGTCTTTATCCACAGGAAGGCCTAATCAACACAAACAGTCAGCAACAGCAGCCTTAAAAATTTGCGCTTCCAAAGCCATTTCGTCTTTTCCACTGGAAAGTAAAATCATAACAAACAATCAGCACCAGTAGCCTTAAAAATCTGCACTTCCTAAGCCGTCTTCCGTCTTTTTCCAGTGGTCGAATCAAAAACAATTTTGTTCGTAGCAGCAGCCTTAAAATCTGTGCTCTCTGTGCCAATCCGTCTTTCTACGGGAAGCCGGATCAGAAATATTTTTTTGTAGCAACATCCTTGACATAGCCGTGATTTTACGATTCTTATGAATCTTAATTCAGAGATTCATTCAGAATCGTCGTTCACGCACATGAATAGATCGATGACTGATTTTTTTTGCCTAGTGTTGCCAAGATAACAAACTTTGCCATTTTTTTAATTTTATTTATCTTCAGTGTTGCCGAATACAACTATTATTTTATTTTACTTTTAATTAAATTTGATTTATTTTCTGTATATCCTTGATCTTATACCTACAGACTGGTGCTTCTATCTTCGGTCTACGATTCGATGGATCCGGTTTCCGAAACAGTGAACAGCACTCGGGGAAGTTTTTTTTGCCAGTTCACGACGTTCCATGCGTTTCTTATTCATTCGGCATATAAAATTAAAATTTCTTTTTTTTTTCAATTTCTTTTGGTCTCCCTTTACGTAATTTTTGAATACCTTAGTCGATTTTTGACAAAAAAAAATTTCGACATAACATCAGATTTCTACTTTTTATACGTTTTTTAGTCATTTGGCACCAAAATTAAAATTTAGATTTTTCCAATTTCCTTTGGTTCCCGCTTTGGTGATTTTTAAGGGTCTGTCGAAACTGACCGAAATTTCAACTAAATCTTATTTTTTTTTTTTAATGTTAATCTCCATGTTGTTCCTCCGCCTGCAGCTCTGAATTTTCCATTTCCCACTCTCAAATCTGCTTTTTTTAATACTTCCATCCCCAACTCCATTCCCTTTCCATTTTTCAACTTTTGTTTTTCAATTGTATGTTTTGAATTCTTTTCCTTTCTTCCTATAACACTTAATTTTCCTTTCTTTTACTATTCCTTGTTGTTCTTGTTCTTTATTTTTTTATCTTGCGTTCCTTGTTTTATCCCTATTATTTCTTTTTCTTTGCTCCCTTTTTAATTCTTCTTTCTTTATTTGAAGTATGTACTCCTTTTTTCGCTTTCCAATTAATGGAAACCGTCTTTATTAAAATTTCTTCTTTTTCATATTTTTTCTTCACTTTTGACTTAAACTATCTACAATGATTTCCTTTCATCATACTACCTTTTCTCGTCAGCTATTGGCCATTCTGGATTTTTTAAAAAACACTGCCCTAGGTTAGCACTTTGTCACTTTATAGAACAGCCTCTTAAAAGTGGGCTTAAGAAAATTTTCATTTTCCTTAATCCTTCCTGTGTGGTCTATTTTTCTGCAACTACCTCTATTTCCCATTCTCCATTTGCCATTCTCAAGGTTCGCTAAACTAAAGTTTCTATCCCTTTTGTTTTATACTTTTTCTAGTTTACGTTTTCTATTCTTCAGTTATATTTTGATTTCCATTTTATTTCACTGCATATAGATCTGTATTCTCCCTATCCAACTATTGATTAATCTTCTTTTATAAATACTTCTGTTTTTCAATTGTACATTTTTACTATTTTTCAACATCCTTTACAGTTTTTTTTTACTTTTCATTACGACTCTTTTTTCTATTTCTTATTCTTCCTTTTTCTATTATTTAGACTTTATATTCTCTTCTTGAACTGTTCATTGTTATACTGTTTCAATTTCTTATCTTTGCATTTACTATGTATCCTTAATTTTATCCTCTATTTGCCATTTTAATTCTTCTTACTTTATTCAAAATATGTACTTTTTCTTGTTCTTTAATTCACAGAAGCCATCTTTATTACTTTTTTTCTTAACTTTTGATAGTAACTATCCTTTTCTGATATTTTTCACCCATTTTCAATCTTTTCTTTTCATCATACTACCTAACTTAGAATCCATTTTCCTACAATTTTTTGCATTCTTTTTGGTTTCCACCATTCTTCCTTTTCCCATCTTCTACTTCATTTCCCATTTTCATCTGTTCATACCCTCTTCTTGCGTGATAGATTTTTTTCTGCATCTACCTCTCTTTTTTTCACTCTCAATCACTTATAAAAAGAACTTATGTTTTTTTCCCTCCGTTTACGTTGTTTATTTCTCATTCTACTCGATTTTCAACTCCAGGTATCGTTTTTTCTTTTTTTTATCATACTTTCCATACTTGAACTCTACAATTAGCAATGTTTTTTTTTTCTTCTTTACTTTGCCTTATCATAGATTTTTTGTCCTCCACTTTTCTTACTTTTTTTTAAATCTATACGTTTCGCTGTCCTGAGTTTTTACAGATTCCTTTTTCTATTCTTTTTTTAAATAATACTCACATTATCCTTTTGCCATTCTATTTTTTTTTTAATTATTTACTCTGTCAATTTTTCATTCTTCTACCTTTTTCAAATTCTCGTTTCTTTTTTCTTTTTCTTTTATCTTCAATTTTCCATCGTCAGCTTCATTCAACCAGTGGTTTAAGTTCAATCTCATTTTCCATTTAGATTGAAATCTTGCTTCAATTTTTTTGTTTACAGGATTCACATTTTTCGCCTAATGTGTTCGAGTTGGCCATGAGCAGAATCAGTGATCGATCGTGTTTGTGACAGCTCCGCGAAAATTTCCTTATTAATTTTTATTTTTTAGTTGAGAAGCGTTATTTTCAAATTAAAAAAAAACGCAAAATCGGACCATGTGAACGTGGTTAGGAAGATTCGAAAACAAGTTTTCAAGAAAATTATCCGTTTTAATTCACCATGGCGTTGCTAAATTTCATTTACGGTAAACGAAGTGACACCAAATCGGCAACAAAAGAGCCTCGAGAATTGGACGGGACTGGACTCGATGAATTTGAGCTTTAAATGAAACCGTTTATCCTGCCTTGGTGAGCCCGTTCTGATCTATATAATTTGTATATTAGAATAATTTTATATCTTCAGTCATCTTATTCATTGTTCGTTCTACATTCCTCAATCAATTTCCTCCTTATAATGTTGTCTTAGCATCACGAGCTTTACGATTTTGATCACAGGAACTTAATCATTTTCACGTTATATCGAAATCTTTTGTAAACTGATTCTTTCAAACGTTGTCGAAGTATCTTGAAACGCTGTTTCCTAAGTTGAGAGGTTTAATTTTATACGCCAATTAGAGTACAGATTTCACGTGCTTATAAAAATTTCGACAATCTTATTGCAATCTTATTAAAGAAAACTTTTAAAACGATCCGTACTTGAATTTTATTATTGCAAATGTGAGAGTGCACTTTTGTTTTTTTATGTGTTAGATTTCCATCATTTCCATCAAAGTAATTTTCACAAAATGAAAAAAATTCGATCTTTTTTTTACTTTTTTAATGAAATTGATAGTTTTTCTATAAGTTCCTGCTTAACGATGTTATGATAAACAGAATTATGTAGTTATCACCACAATCTCCTGAAATTTTGTTAAGGTTTTTAATAAATTTTCGCTGAAAATAATTGAAAGGATTATAACACCATTTTAAAGAAAATCTGTTATTTATATCATTATACTAATTCGAAGGATTCGTTCTCTCATTTCTTGCCAGGAAATAAATATTTTAAAATTTAATACGAGTTTTCAAAGGTGATATTGAGCTCCGGTTGAAAACAGGTATGGTACCAGGGTTATTTTGGATACGGTATGTGTTTTAGCGATTGTTTGGGACCCATTCTTCCTTCTAATGGAACTTTAGGAGGGAAGAGGGCCTTTTTTGACAGGAGATTGGGTTTGGTGTAGGAGGTGTTTCTGTGATTGTTTGAGACTCCCCCTTCTTGTAATAGGAAGTGGATAAGGAAGGGGAATTAATCAATTGACTGTAAGCTAAAGTGAAGTTCTGTGATTGATTGGGATAGCTCCCAGTTTCTACTTTTGTTTTACTAAGTTCCATGATGTACCAAGATACAGAAATTCAAATTGCTACATGCATTGCAGGTAACAAAGCCAAATTGCTTAGTTTTTCAACCGTTTACTAATAATTTTACTGATCATTAACCCCTCATATTATCCACAGAGTAGACGGAAAGATACGAAGGCTAAATAGCTGATCTACAGCAACCCAATTGTAATATTCTATTCGCTATTAGTTATAGCGGTCAGTTAAAAAAATATACGAAAAATTGATACATCAAATGCTGTTACGGAATTAGGAATTTACGATACTTACCAACATTAGTAAGTATCGTAAATTCCTAATTCCGTAACAGCATTTGATGTATCAATTTTTCATATATTTTTTTCAAATGGCATAAATTAATATATATCCGTTTTCAAAATATTATATGAAGCGTTTGGTAGGGATCTCCACGCTTCATTCCTCCCCTGTATCCTGTATCTTTCGCGGTTTTCATCACATGGTTGGCCTGGCCGTAGTAATATCTGCAATGCATAGCAATATGTAACAGATAATACGCTGAAAAGAAAAATGAAAGACGCAAGTCTTCCATTTTCCAGGATGCCTACATGTTTTGGCCATGTTGATGTAAGAAAAAGAAGAAGAAGAAGAAGAAATTATTCGCCTAATGTAGGCTTGCCAGATACTTTCAGAAAAAAGCGGGACATTTCACGAAAAAAAAGCGGGACACAGCGGAAAAAAGCGGGACATTTAAGAAAATTGAAAAAAAAGCTTAATTGTGTAGCCAAACTTATACGTTTGTCATCAGTCAAAGTTGTTCATAGAAAAAGTACACTAAGATTTTTTTAAACGCAGATTGATTTTGCTCAGTTTTTCTTACACGACTTCTATTTACACTGATTTTTGACATATGCACCGTTTTTTTCCACGGTTCTCGCAACTTAACACGTTATTTGAGAGAAATATTTTTAAGTCGTACATGTGAACGGCAGATTAAATAGCGCATTAAAATCATAATGTACCGTCAACTGGGGCAACATGCAACAATTTTCAACTTCAATGGCTTCTAAAAAACTTATGTTCTCAATTAATCCTACCCCTTATGCATCAAAAGTTTTAAGGATGCTGGGGTATCAAATTGGCGTAGTTAGAAAAATTATAAGTTTCTTCAGTTATTTTTAATTTTCTAAAAACATGCGATTTTCACCCTCCTTAGAAAATGGGGTAACTTGCAACAAACTTTGTTTTTAATGAAAAATCTTATGAAAACGTGCGAAAATTTATAGTTTTTAATATATTAGCAATGCCTTGAAGATCATTACGCATGACAACACCAATTGCAGTAGATTTTGGGTCTGTAACAACTAATTTTCACATTTTTCTGAAAATGAAGATGCTGCATACATTTAGGGGTTAAATAATACTACGAAAAATTCTAAAAGCTGAAATCATTAAAATAAATGTTTGGATGAATGAAATTTCAATGTTTACAAACGCGTGATGCAAAACATTCATATTATAACACATGGAAACGAGATTTACAAGGTATTTCTTCGATTTGCATTTTGTTGCATTCAACCCCAGACACCTAACGGAATTTTAAAAACATTTATTTAATAAAATTGGGTGATTGTTCGAAAAATATTTTTACACCAACAATGTTGGTATAACATGAGGAAACCAGTAAAAAGTTTGTAGGTAATAATATCAAGCCGATCCGTCATACTGGGTAAAGTTTTTTTCGTCATAAAAAAATGTTAAAATTTGTACATTTATTGCTCGATTTTTTAAATTCTACGTAAAAATAAAAAACTTAAGAAAACTAGCTTAAGATGTGAGAAATTATGTCATCATCATTTTGGGATCATTAAAAGATAACTTTATTACAATACATTAAATTAAAAATTGATTTAATGTAGTGTTATATAAATGTTGCATCGAACCCCGCTGTTGCATGATGCCCCGTTTGACGGTAATTTTTATTTAGAAAAACATTTTGTTTGGTATTTTGTTCAAAAGTTTGAAAACACCAAGAAAACTTCCACCTTTATATACTTTGGACAATTGAGTCAAAAATGGTGGTGTATAATATTTGGAAATTAAACTAAGATTCTGGCGAAAAAGTTTATCTTTAATTCTATAATTTATAATTATCTGCAGGCATCTCAAACAATATTCCTTATCATAGATTGGCTTACGTGCTGCAAAAACACTTAACTGAATCAGAATCTTACTGTAATGCCAAGAGCTTTATATTTATTCTGCATTGTCTTGTAAAAGTTATGAAAAATGCTGTTCATTTTGAGATTTTCTGTTCATCATAGAATTTAAATTCAGACAATTTGTAAAAGTTTTACAAGAAAAAAAGCGGGACATTTTGAGGAAAAAGCGGGACAGCGGGACATTCAACAGAAAAGCGGGACATGTCCCGCTTTTGCGGGACGGATGGCAACCCTAGCCTAATGTGTTCATCAAATTTATTTTCTTTCATTCTCATTTTCCGTCACTCAAAACCACAATTGCAGTTCATATTTTTTATTGCAGGCCGCTACGATTTATGTTCCACCTTTCCCAGCATGAATTGCATCTTTTACAGAATCACAAACTCTGATCCATCATACTGCCCCTCTCGGGAGTTTGCACATTATTATTGAATCATCATAAAATCAAGCGATGCCCCTCTCAGGGATTTGCAACACATTTCAGTTAGCGCTTTCAATTGCATTTTATTTATTGAAAATTTTAAACGATCCAAATTTTAATTTCCTTATTTTTTCAAATATTTCTATCCAAAAAATGAGTCGAATCAAGTGTCTTTCTAGAGTTCATCAGATAAGCTGAATATTGAAATAGTTTCTTCTGGCTAACTTAAACACTAACTAATTTTCCAAGTTTTTTTTCATTCCGTTACGGAGTATTTTGTGGGCACTGTCAAAAACCGCGTGAGGCTTATTAATAAATTTTTTTTAATCAATATTTGCCAGACTGTTGGACAACTAAAAAACTAAACCTTGGGCAGATTCAGGAAACCTCGCTCGAATGCAAACGGCAGCAGCGTATCGATCTCGTGTACCAGTTCCTCAACCTGAAACAGCTTCCTCAGGGCTTCTTTTTCTTGCTTACTATTCGCCCTAGCCATCTTTAGCTCGTCGGGATCGGCCAGCGCCAAAAGGAACCCTGTCGGAATGATTTCCTCCAACTGGATGGCCCCCACAAAACCGTGATCGGCAATGTCCTTTTTGAATTCTTCCTGGGTTGGTATCGGTTTGGAGTATTTGAACTGTTCTAGACGCTTCACCAACTCCTGGTAGTACAGCTCGATCAGTTCATCGAATGAACCGACAACATCTTCCACTCTGACGGCGTTGAACAGGAAGATGAGGATGTCGAACGATGGACTGCCCCAGAAGGCGGACTGGAAATCCATCTACAAAAAAGTTAGGTTATGAGGAATAATTTCTGTATTTGTCAATTTCCAATAGTTACCATTCTCAGATCATCGTCTCGGAAGAGGAGATTGTAAGCCCATAGATCGCCATGGTTGAGAACGTTGAATCGATCCGGATTGTATTTTAACATCTTTCCGATGGCGGTGATTGGGTTTTTATCCCATTTACGCTAGAATATGGGAAAAGTTATTTATACATATTTGCATATAAATAATTACAAATGAATAAGTTGAATTGATCTACTTACTATCAACTCAACAATGTCGTTTGAATAGTTACGGTTTTCCAAGCTTTCAACGAATGCTCTGTAATATGGTAGAAGAAAAATGTTTGCATGGCCATCAATACTTTCTCCGAACATGCCTTCCTTGAACGAATCGTTGATAACACCGTGCTAAAATTATGAACAAATATCAGTATGAAGACAAAACAAGTCGATTGTCACGTGCAACAAATTGATATTTAAAAAAAATCAAAACTGTCCTCCGAATGGCTTAAAATTTTTAAACCGTGATAATTTGAATCGGATGAACTTCGTTTAAGTCCCATAGAAGGTCTATAAAGGGCATTAAGAAAATTATTTCATAATGTAACTTTGTACCTGTGAATGATAAACCGCCGATGCTGCGTGGAATTGAGCCAGTTTCAATAGAACTTTCTTCGCTTTATCCAAGTCAAACCGTTTGTAGCCACTGTTCATCACGAATCCCTTCGATCTTACATCCTCCAGAACCAAAATGTCGTGAGGATCCGTTGCGTATTTGTAGAACTTTGGAGCAAAGGTAATGGTGGAATCGAACATTTGATTAAACGCCGGCAGCAGATCCTGATAGATGGTTGATTCCTTCGAAAATTGTCCACCCGCTTCTTGCCCATAAACACCGACATGTTCCTTACCCAAACTTTCTTTAACGAAGTACGAAACGTGAACTGGCTTTCCTTTGGCACGTACCACTTCCATATGGGCCAGATGAACGTCATAGTTCCAGGCCGTATTCTCGATCGTTACATTGGTCCTGTGGAGCTTGTCGATTTGAAACGATCCTTTCGGAAGATCCAAATCGCGGACGACAACGTCCACGAAAAATAGCGGCGTCAGCCAACTCAACAGCATTTTGCACAAAATTAAGTTTCCCTACCAATCTGTCCGTCTGTTGTTCTATAACTGAGTTAAACATAATTGACACCACCAAGTTGTTTGAATATTATTCCTTCTTTAATCTTGAAAGGAACTCTCAGCTGGTTTACTTCATTTGGTCATAATTGTCAAAAAAAAAATCTGCTTCAGTTCATTGAATTATGTTTCCAGTTTATTAAAACCTATCCCCCACACGAAGCCTACAATTAAGATCTACGTTTCAAGTTAAGACCATTTGAAAATGTCTTCGCAACACGCGAACGATCAACAGTGACCTGTTTGAAGATTCTAGCTTTTGTGCACAACAAAATAAAGGAAGAGATAATAAGTTCCAACAGGCCCAAAAATAGCAAATGCGGAACACAATCTTTGTTCGACATACTTTGCTCAAACCAGTTTTCTCGGGTGTTTTTTGTAGATTGACTCTGAAACACTTCTTTATCAGCTTGTTGATTTTAATGAGAGGCGGTTGAGTCAGTGCATAAAAAATTATGAAAATATTATGTAAGATAAGTTTGTTATGTTTGGACCAATATGAATTAAAATATAACAGAATGAAACAAAACAGCATAATCGCGAAAAATATGTCATGGGTGAAGTAACCGGTATTTTATAATAGAATTTAAACATTATTACTGTAACTAAACGGGGTTATTTAAATGGGGTTTCTTGTGAACAATAAATACGCAAGACACGTCTGGTTTGGTTGGATGCCAGAATCAAAGAGACTGGATCATGATGGCTCTAGATATGGTGGTCTCTCTTTGGCAAAAAGTAGACGAGGGTTGGAGGCGGAGGAGGAGCCGGAATTTGACAGCTGGCTGTTCGGCTGGCTGCTGGCTGGCTGGGATGCCAGGTGCTCTGATTTTTTGTAAAACACGAAGTTTTGCCAATCATCAAGATATTGCTTAGACAAAGATTTCGCCTTGATTTTTGCAAATATAATTCATAGAATCGAAACAAAATCTTCCGGCTGAGCTCCGGGCTGGTAAGCAAAGCTGAAAGAAGTTGGACCTATAAACGACGGTGCCAGCTTTGTCGGTAGCGGTTAGTAACATTAATTTTGCATTACTTATGACAAATTTATGCTTATTCAACACTTTTTTCTTTCAAGAGCTATCTAGAAGCAGCAGAAAGTCATCGAATCGGATGGTAACATAGCGAGGCGTTACATTCCATCGTCCGAGAAGCGGCTGGCCCTCCTGCAGGAATATCCGATCTTCATCGAGATGAAAAAGCTGCTTCAGGAGGACCCCCGTCTGTTGCCATCGCTGCTCCAGAAGATCCAATCGAGTAATCCGGATCTGATGGATAGCATTTCGAATCATAAAATCGTTTATCATTTAATCATGAAAATGATCAATAGCAGAATTTAGAGCATTCCTTTAGCAGAACCGATTTACGTTTATTTTCATCCAACACTTTTCGATTAAAGGGAAACAAAATAGCTCTTTGGATAAGGTAAAAAGAATATATAAGGAGCAAACAACATCCGGTTTAGGGTTTTAGTTGTTTGTTCCACCCTTTAAGATCCTTTCTATCATAACGGTCAAGAAAAGTTTTTCTTTTTCGGAACATACGGATAGACCGAAGTGTATTGTAATTTTATTGAAAAAAAGTGTTCACTGATAAATCGTTTCACACATTTTACAAAATAGCTTCACACATTATCAGCAAATATATGGAGCTGTCAAACTGAAGTGAGTTTGATTTGGCTTTACCTTTGTGTGAGCCGAAGTAGAAACCATCCCAATCGTGCAAATTCTCATGCTAAATTGCTGTCTCAATTTAAGCAATGTATGAAAAAATAAAGGTAAGCAGTCGATAGTATTTGAATGTAAAAACCAAATCGACTAACGTCTCAATTTTTATTTCAGATCCAGCCCCCTCTTGCTGGGAGAAAAAGTTCACGGAATTGTTCCCCCTACAGCACATCGAGAACTAGGATTTTGTTCATACATTTTTCCCTTAGCTCAACAAATTCCGTTTAACTATGCTTACATAATAATATTTGCTTCAATAAAAACCAATTATGTTGCATATCTGGATGTTTTTATTTCAAAACAATTGAAAACAAGTTAAACTAGCCTTCAGTGAAATTTTCACACATTTTACCGTTTTAAACACTTTTTGCGTAATGTGTGAAACGCTCACATTTCGTTTCCTTAAGCGGTTTTTCCCATTAGTGTGCAGCGGTACCTTCACACATTTAATGTGTTGGTCTACTTATTTCCAAAATGTGTGAAATTTCACACACTAATGTGTCAAATATTTTGTCCGTGTTTAGAATACAAATTAATTCATTGAATATACTCATATCATTGCTTTTTTCCGAAAACTCAATTTAAATATAATAAAATAAACTAAACCCCAGTACGGTTTTAAATCTTTTAAACTTTCGTTTACGATTGGCTTCTGCACATATACACATTTTTTCCCATCTGATTTTTTATCACTAACACCTGGCATCCCTTGACCCCTTTTTTCGTAAACACTACAGCCGGCTGTCAAAACTTTTTTCAATATGGCGGAATGGCGATTTGGCATCTGAGATCACCATATCTAGAGCCATCATGGACTGGATCGTTTATTTCATCTTATCATTAGAGACTCGCCAGCGAGGTTCTCAAGTCGACCGTGTTCCCAGAAACGGGATTGGACCTTTTAATCGAAGGTCAGGATACTATAACTCTTCCATCCTTTAGTAAACAAATCATATAATTTCTAATGAAAAAAACAAAGCGAGAGCTTTATCATTCTGGTTCGATCGTACAACAAATACAAATAAAATTCTTTAAACACTTGCTAATTTCAAACTCTAAATCTACCAGAAGGCATTTTTAAACAATCACTAGTAGATTAAAATTTTAAAATTCGTTCATACAACAATAAGCACGTAGAACACACAATCACGTTCGTCGGTATCCTCTCTGATAGAGAAATGTCGCCTGTGAATCGTTAAGATCATCTTCCGAAGCATGATATGCCTTTTTCCATCTTCATCTCCTCCTTCGAAAAGTTGCGAAAAGCGATTCTGCTACAAAAGGTAATTATAACTTAGTAAAAATCATCCGCTTCTCCAAGATGGAAAAAAATTCTCGTCAAGAAAAATAAAAAAATCTATTTTTCAGAGAGAATCACAAAGGATAAACACCTAAGATTTTTTTTTAAATATGTACGGAGATAATTATTAAATGCATTATCATTTTTTCCTTAATGAAGTAAATGGTTTTCAAGTTCCTCTACTGCTGAAATAAATTATTCATGTATAGGTTTTAACAGCTCCATACCGTAACTTTATACATTTGATTTTGTCAAATGGATAATACAAACACTCAAAAATACAATTTTATATTAAGCTAAATTGACATTTGATTTACATGACCAAGCTACTCCGAGAAAAACTCACAATTTTCACCGCAAATACAAGCAATTGAAACTAAGGTCGAAAGTATCATTATACTGAGGAATAAAAAAAAAACTAAACAAACGGTAAAGCCTCCCATTTCCATGAACAAGACCACAAAATATTTCAGCCTATTTTGGTCAACATCTATTTAAATCTAAAATCACAGATTTTTTATGAAAACGTAATAAACTAATGCATATCTATTAAAAAAATTTCTTTTCTTTTTTTGTGTACAACATAACATTATAAAACGATCCAAACTGCTTTTAAACTATCATATAGATTTTGTAGTTTATTTGTATTGCAATTCCCAACTGCTAAGATTTTGGAAAAATGATGGTTAAACATTTGGTTCTGGGCTCAGGTTTCAAATGGGATAATATTCCAAGTTACCGTAAAAAATTAAAAACAGAAAACAGTACAGCATTGTACAATAAAAAACAAAATTCATCAAAATATGACCGGAAAAAAAACAATCGGAAACAAAAAGAAGATTAAAGTTTACATACAGGTTTAGACAGGTGTACAACAACCAAAACCGGATACCAATCCGGCGAAATGACGATAAACATGCGAAAAAAACACCGAATCTTCTCAGCAACCTTTCCGGCAGCGATCTATCTCCAAAATTACAGCAACTCATCCTCAGGTTCAATCGATGCAACTCCGGTTCCAGCAACATCAACATAACTTTGGTTTGATACACAAAATCGCTGGTAAATTTTTCGAAAAAATTCCAAAATTGCATGATTGTTTTCTCTTGTCAGGACACGTTCACAAGTCTCACTGACATTCTCCGTGAGTGAAATGACAAGTCACTCACTAACAGTGTGTCCAGCCACAGGGCTAGAAGTTGGTCACTTTTTAGTAACTTAGTCACTTTTTTCAGGCTGGTCACTCACAAGTTACTTTTTTCGAAATTTGGTTACTAAAGTCACTATTTTTCTAATAATTTCCTTAGCTTTTTTTTATTTTAATTTTTTCTTTTTTCCTTTCCTTTCGAGTCCTGTAGGAATTCACACTACCTAAATTGGGAGAACGGCTCAGATTCAGTAAAGGGCGATTATTGTTTTGCTTTGCTTGGCTGCTTGTTCTGTTGTGCGCTTGCACTTAAACATTTTTTTAATAAACATTTGAATTTGATTTTTTTTTTGTTTCGATTATAGTCATTTTACCATCTTTATGGCATTCGCGACTTTATTAATGTGCAGTTGGCGGATCGTTATTGAAAAACATATCCGGTACAACTGTGTTCGATGTTTACTCTTGGGCTCGAACTCGCGGACATCGGCTCAGGAGACAACAGACTTGCCAACTGAGCTATATCACAAGCCCATTCGAATTTAAACAAAAATCGGGTTTCGCCTTTTTATTTTTTTATTTATTTGTTACACTTTACCAACGTTTTGGCATTCGTGTCAAGAAAAAAAGTATTATTAATAAATTTATTACATAAAATATTTCCTAAAGAGACACTCTAACAACATATTTAACCAAGATTTGAAGTGTTATGTCTTTCAAAGCTTGAATTTGTTCAAATACAATTCTCAACTTAATTAAAAAAAAATATCAAAACCTGCACTTAATCACATGGCAGGAAACCTCCATGCTATTAAAGCTCTTGTTTGTATTGAATTGAAGGTAAACTTGTAAAAAGTGACTCAATTGAATCGAAAATATCCGATATTTCATTTCTAAGTTCCTTTATGTATAGACATTTTGGATTCATTTGAAAGATTGGTAGATATACATAAACATCAATTTAAGATTTCAAAACCAATTTGATGTTTTCGATAACTAACAGTAATTTCTGTACCATTTTAGAGGTTATTCCAAGAAATTTCTGAGGTGTTTCTTGGATCTGTTTTTTTTTAATTGTCGTGTGAAAACATTTGTGAATATTTTTTCAAAAATTCATTCTTTTTGAATCTCATTTTTTGAATTTCATGACTCTTTCATGTAATGAAATTTCTGTAAATGTAAATCTTAACTCAATTTCAAATATATTCTTTAAACTTTTCGTTGAAAATGTGATGATGTTTCATTTGGATTTGTAGATTTCTCACATATAACAATTTTGTTTAAAATTTTTGGTTTCTGTTAATTTTTTTTCGAATTTGGAACTTTTTTCAATATAATTTTAGAATCTTTCAACTGTTCTATTGACATTGAAATAATTTTGAATTTTGGTGTATACACTCTAGAGCAGGCATGTCAAATTGGGGGTTCGCGGGCCGCATGCGGCCCGCGGCTTAGGTCAATGCGGCCCGCGTAGCCCAGTCTTAAATTGTCACAAAAAACACCACTGATTTTTATGTAAAATATTACTGCAAAAAAAAACTTAAGCTGAATGTACCGATTTAATTGATTTTGGCTGCGGCCTTCTACGTCATAGAAAATTTTTAATGCGGCCCGCACACCTAAACGAGTTTGACATGCCTGCTCTAGAGTGAAGTTTCAAAATTTGTGGGTTATTTTTTTTTTTTTCAAAGAAAATGGATAAACTCGAAGTTCTTGTCGGACTTTGTTGTCCTAGTCCTTCGAGTACGATCTTTTGGTTCCCTCCCATTGTTTCCTTAGAACTTAAGCATTCTGCGGTCGCTATTCTTATATTATCTAAGCGCATTTAAATTGTTCCTCTTCTGCCCAACGTACTGCATTTCTACTAGTGAGACCAAGGGCCTATCAAAACACGTTTTTCAATTAACCGAATGGTCTTTGAAACGATTTATTTTAGTTTTTAAAGTCATTTTTTAATTAGTTTTCGTCTTGACATGGTCACTAATTTTACCCTAATTTCATTTGAAAGTAACTATTTTGCCCTACTTTTTTACCGCATGGTCGCTTCTAGCCCTGCAGCCAGATTCCTTTAACAAAAAGTATGTAGTATGTAGAGTGTAGTGAACCTACATATAAGAGAAACGACGTCTGAAACACAAAATTCCAATCGATACAAAAGAACTGTCAAAATCGATCCGAGCATTTGTCGCAGATCTTTTACCTTTCTTATTGAAAACTCAACCAAGGAAGGTATTGTGATTGTTGTTATAGTTCAAACAGATAATTTTAAAGTTAGTCATATGAATTTATGATTAGGTGCAATTTTTTTTCAATGCTTTGGTGAATCGTGTTCCTAGTTAGAAAACTATCTGATTGTTAACGAAATTCAAGTCATTCATACCGTTTATCGTGATCCTTTGGGCATCGAGTTCAATGTTGTTTTGTTGGATTGAAGGAGCGTTCACTTTAGAGCTTGAACATTGAGCCAGAAAACAGTGCTGAGGTTTTTTTGTTCAAATTTTGCGCGATGTTGCCACATACTTTATTTTAAAAGGGATCAGATGTCGCTTCTCTTATATGAAGGCAATGTTGTCAACTCGACAATAACAAAGTGAGGAGGTGCCCCAATCCTAAGGCACCGTGACGATAGGATGTATGGCTGGAGGGAATCTCAGTCGCTAACGGAACCTGTGGGGCACCAGGGCGCACCCCACAGTATACAGCCCTTACTGTGTTACAGCAGGGCACTGACACAGCTGACCTTTACTTCCCTAGCTACTCGTGGGATCAAAATATGTACACAAACAAACAAACACAAAACAATACGAGTGCCGACTGCTCGTCTCAGCCGGATAATATGGAAGTCACAGAAGGTGAACTCGAAAGACAGCTCTCTAACGAGTCATTCACAGGAGTGCCATCCATCTCATCTTCCGCATTAGATTCACCTGCGGAAATGAACGACGAGAGCGACGATGATGGGGTTAATGTCACCATCAAAACAGCAGAAATGCCGAAAAAAGAGAAAAATCTCGACACACGGCAGCTAAGTGGTGCGGCCAAGAGAAGGCTGAGAAAGCTTATGGCCAAAAACGTACCATATGAAGAGGCAATGCGCCTAATTTCCACTGAAAAAAATACGCCCCCTGCAAAAAATGTAAAACGGGCGCGCAGTGGAGATAACGATGGTTCAAACAGTGTGGAAAAATCGAGAGCCAAGAAGGCCAGAGGGCCACAAGCCCCTGCGAGACAGCCATACGAATCAAAGCAAGCTCGACCACAGACCAATGAGGGTCGTGAAGGTCTACATAGGGCCAAACGCCCAATGAGACCAATAGAGAAAATTAAAGGCAAGTCCAAGCAAAGACCCTCCTATAGTGAGGTTGCTGGTTCTGTGAGGGTAGGCATATTAGCCAAAGATTACCCCAGCACACAGCTGAAAACAGAACAACTGAAAATGGTACAGCAAGCGATTAAACGGGCTGTTCTCGGTCAAAGACAGGAGAAACTTAAACCGAAGTTCGCTCAATGTTCGTACAAATCAGGTTTCATGGTTGTGACGTGTCTTGACCAGGCTACATCGGACTGGCTAAAGCAAGTTACACCATCAATCAAGCCATGGGTAGGAGCTGAGCTAGTCGCCGTTGGAGATAATCAAATCCCAAGATCGGAGATCCTGAAGGCTCACCTACCTGGAGCTGCCGAGGACGATATCGGTACGATTCAGGCTACAATTGAAAGCCAAAATGATGAGCTTAGTACTGAAAGCTGGAGATTCTACGATATCCACAAAAAGAACGAAGCTCTCGAAGTGGTTTTCACCGTAGACGAAACCTCAATGAAAGAGCTGGAGAAGAGGAACTTCGTCATATACTATGGATTTGGTTCCAGTAAAATCTGGAAAATAACCAAGAGAAATCCAGAAAGCAGAGCTGTTGAAGGGAACACCACCGATAAAGCTGTTCAAGGACCCGGGCAGCCTAAACAGGGCCTTGTAAAGGACCAGTCGGCGACAGACCAGGTCCAACCCACAGAAGGAGAGTCGATTAGCAAAGGAAATACTTCGGCAACACTCGATCTCAAAGAACCAGAGTCTAAGGACCAGGGCCAATCTATGGACCAGGGACAAGACTCAGGGACAAACGAGAAAAATGAGTATAGCCCCAGTAAATTCAATGCAGATTGCTCACCGGAAGGGACTAGGTTGTTGAACATGGGCCCATGCTTGGAACAAGATCAACTTAAACCAGGCCCGAGTGGAATGACCAGTTTTAAAGGTAAAGTAACCATCAACAAACCTGCAAACAAAAAACTGTCAAGAAACCCTAGCACATGGAGCAAACCAAAAGGAGAAAAGCAAACATGTGCAAATGGCAAAAAGCCGGTGCTTTGCCCCACCACCACGGGCAAAAAACCCCAAAAATGAGCACCCTAAAATGTGTTCAGGCGAATCTTCATCATGCTGTAGGAGCCTCAAGTACACTACTGAGAAGATTCGTCTCCGAAAACCTGGACCTTGCCTTTATCCAGGAACCTTGGGTTAACAAGGGTAAGGTACAAGGGCTTTACACGCCGAATGGTAAGATTCTTTACGACGAAAGAAGCGCTCGCCCAAGGGCTGCTCTACTAGTTAATAAAAGAATTAAATTTACTCCCTTTACAGAATTTATCGACGGAGACATCACGGCTATACGAATGGAAATACCGACACCGAAAGGTAAGCACACGGTAAGTGTAGCCTCAGCGTATTTCCCGGGAGATAGCACCGAAATACCCCCACCGATGGTAGTAGAATTTATGAGAAAATGCCGGGCACAAAACCAGCAGTTTCTCATCTGCTGCGATGCTAACGCTCATCACACGCTGTGGGGAAGTACAGACATCAACAATAGAGGTGAGTCTTTATTAGAGTTTCTTTCGCAAAACCATATTGAAATATGTAACGAGGGAAACAAACCAACGTTCACAACGACGAACAGACAAGAAGTCCTCGATTTAACTATATGCACACCACTGCTTCTAGGGAAAATAAATAACTGGGAGGTGTCGGATGAAGAATCACTGTCTGATCACAGACATATTACTTTCGACATAGTGGGAGGAGAAATAATCAGGGACGTTTATAGAGACCCTAGGAACACCAACTGGGATCTCTACAAACACACACTTGAAGTTTGTAAACCTTTGTTGGATGTGAAAATACGAACAACAAAGCAATTAGAGGAAGCTTCAAACAGTTTTACCAATAAGATCATATACGCTTTCGAAGCAAGCTGTCCACTGATGGAACGTGTTTCAAACAGAAGAGTTCCTTGGTGGAACAGACAACTAGAAAAGTTAAGGAAAAAAACAAGGAGACTTTTCAACAAAGCAAAAGCTGACTCAAACTGGGATGACTATCGTAAGTCTCTAACTGAGTACAATAAAAATATTCGTAAAGCTAAGAGAAGTAGTTGGAGGCACATGTGTGAAACCGTTCAATCTACACCAGAAGCTGCCAGGCTCCAGAAAGTTCTATCTAAAGAACACTCAAATGGACTGGGTCAATTGAAGAAAAATAATGGGGAGTTCACTACAGACCCAGAAGAAACACTTCAATTACTACTAAGTACGCATTTCCCAGGATCCATTGAAGGGACAGAGATTATAGACACTCCGGCTGGAAGATCCAGACGAAATGTCAGACGCGAGGAAGCTCTCCGCAAATCGCGCGCAATCTTTAAACCGTCAATGGTTGACTGGGCGATAAGTACATTCGAGCCATTTAAAGCTGCTGGCGAAGATGGAATTATACCAATCCAAATACAGCAAGCAAAACAAATGGTAATACCTGCCTTGGTAGAGATGTTCGTCGCCAGTATGACCCTCTGTCATGTTCCCACTCAGTGGAAAAAGGTGCGTGTTATCTTCATCCCGAAACCAGGGAAAAAAGATAAAACTCAACCAAAGGCATTCAGACCTATAAGTCTGACATCCATTATCTTGAAAATAATGGAGAAGATACTTGACGAGCACATTAAATCGCAGTATCTTAGCTCAAGTAAGCTAAATAATTTTCAGTTCGCTTACAAAAAAGGTATGTCAACGGTTACGGCCTTGCACACTTTAACACAAAAACTAGAAAAGACCCTAGAGGCAAAAGAAATAGCACTCGCTTCTTTTCTAGACATTGAAGGGGCATTCGACAACGCATCACACAGTTCAATCGAAACAGCTATGAAAAGACGAGGATGCCACTCGGCAATTGTTGACTGGACTAGTACCATGCTTATAAATAGAACCATCTATGCAAGCTTGGGAGGACTTACAATCAAAGCCACTCCAACAAAGGGATGTCCCCAAGGTGGGGTTCTATCACCGTTGTTGTGGTCATTGATCGTGGACGACCTCCTAAACAAACTTGTATCTATGGGTTTCGAAGTTATTGGCTTTGCAGCCGACGTAGTAATAATAGTTCGGGGAAAATATGAGAATGTGTTGTCAAACAGAATGCAATCTGCACTTAACTACGCACTATTCTGGTGCAGGGAAGAGGGACTGAACATTAACCCTTCCAAAACTACTGTGATAGCATTCACTACGAGACGAAAAACTGCACTAAAACCACTAACATTAGACGGGGAAGTGCTAAACTTCGAATCACAAGTGAAATATTTAGGCATCATACTAGATTCAAAGCTATCATGGAATCCGCAGATAGAGCATGTAATAGCCAAGGCTAGAACAGCTCTATGGGTTTGCCTCAAGGGAGTAGGGAAAAAATGGGGACTAAGGCCTAAAATTATCCATTGGATATTTACAGCTATAATAAGACCCAAAATCTCGTATGCTTCTTTAGTATGGTGGACCAAAACTGTGCAAGCTACGGCCCGGAAGAAACTAGCGAAGCTTCAAAGAATAGCAACGCTAGCTATAACTGGCGCTATGCGAAGCACATCAAACGAGGCTCTGAATGCACTACTAAATATCCTGCCACTACATCAATTTATTGAGTTAGAGGCAGAACGTAGTGCCTTGAGACTCACCAAAAACAAAACTCTCTATGAGGGGGATCTTACAGGACACCTAAAAATCCTTAAGATATTTAAAATAAACTCACTTATTGTAAAGAACGATGACTGGATGGAACCCGTTTTCAATCTAGACATACCATACAATGTAACTATCAATGAAAGGGACGTGTGGGAGTCAGGTGGACCTGCGGTTCCTTCCGGATCAATAAAATTCTTTACTGATGGGTCAAAAATGGATAATAGAACTGGGGCAGGGGTGTTCGGACCTAGACTCAGGATCTCAATTCCTATGGGAAACTGGCCAACAGTGTTCCAAGCAGAAGTTCAAGCAATTTTAGAATGCACTTTAGCCTGTTTGAAAAGAGGATACAGGTACACAAGTATCTATATATTCTCTGATAGTCAGGCCGCTCTTCGAGCACTAAGTACTTTCACATGTTACTCCAAGCTAGTATGGGAGTGTATTGTTGCACTAAGAAACCTGGCCATACGGAACAGAGTATTGTTATTCTGGGTTCCAGGCCACTGCGGTATCCTAGGGAACGAAGAAGCAGACCAGCTAGCTAGGGAAGGATCTCAGGGCCTGTTAATTGGACCTGAACCTTTCTGCGGAGTATCTAGGAGTGCCTTGAATATGGAACTCAAGAACTGGGAAAGCACCACTATTGTCTCCAACTGGAGAACAGCAGAGGGAGCAACTCAGGCAAAAAGATTCATTGAACCAAGCGCACGACTCTCCAAAAACATGTTGAACTTAAGTAAGCACGAATTAAGTACTTACACTGGTCTATTGACAGGACACTGTCCAACAAAACAGCATCTCAAAAGGATAAACATTATTCAAAACGACGACTGTCGGTTCTGCGGGTTCGAAAAAGAAACTGCAGAGCATCTTCTATGCAACTGCTGCGCCCTCCTAAATAGGAGAGAGCGTGTTCTTGGGGCAAAGTTAATAAGCGCACAAGATATATGGTTGAATATCAGCCCTAAGAAGGTTATATCATACATCTTTGATATCATACCCGATTGGGATAAAATGCCTAGTCAGCAATCAACTGTCACTTCAACCCATAGTGCAGGTGAGCCTGATAGCATACAGTAACGCGGGGTAATTACCACAATAGATCAACTACTGGTCGCAGTGGGCTCTCCCCTACAAGGAAAAAAAAAAAATGAAGGTTCACTAGTAGAGTGCATGTAAAGGGAACTCTCTATTCCAGATAGACGCTGCCTAGGAAGAAAAAAATAAAACGAAAAATAACAAAGGCAGCAATAAAATGGTTCAATTGTTCAACCAAAAATGTGCTTTTCAGAAACAAAGTTTAAATCCGGGTTTAAAAAAGAAAAGCATCACAAAATATTATCTGCGAAATGTTCAAATTAATGAAAATAGCTTCTTAATCACTGCAGGACGATTAGAACTTAAACAAAACCACTAATAAAAGGCTTGAGCCAACGTTAGCAGCAACAATTCCAAAATTCGCAAATTTTGACCATATAACTTACGACACGGCGTTCAAGAGTACAAAATCTTTGAACTTGCCGCTTCTGCTCCAACCAAAAATGTATCCTCCTCGTCGCCATTGAAGTAACCGGTATTTTATAATAGAATTTAAACATTATTACTGTAACTAAACGGGGTTATTTAAATGGGGTTTCTTGTGGACAATAAATACGCAAGACACGTCTGGTTTGGTTGGATACCAGAATCAAAGAGACTGGATCGTTTATTTCATCTTATCCAAGGTGTGTATACAGTTGCGTTCAAAAAAGAATGAAATCGCGTGAAGCTGCGCACCCACTTCCAACTTTGACAAGCTGCCATTTCTCTCACGATTGATATTTTTTCATGAAAACTTCACACAATCTAGTTCAACCATCCAACCAACACTCCACAAAATTTGAAGTCCCTACAATGTCGGAAAACAAAGATACAGCTATTCCCGTAAAAAAGGGAAATTTGGAGTTGCTTCACTAGATTTGCTGTATCTTTGACAATTTTCATTGAAATATCTTGAAATTTGGCCCAAAGATGTAAAAATGTTTGATCTGATACCAGGCCAAGTTTCGTCAAAATCGATGAACGTGATCAAAAATGGTGCCGGGTTGAAAATGAGGTTCATTATCGCCCAGCAGACGATTTCATTCTTTTTTGGACGGATGTTTACATGGAAAAAATCGTAATCCTTGTATTCTTGGTATTTTCTTTCACGAAACCAAAATTAATCACAAAGAATTATGTAAATTGCTAAAAGCTTCATTCGTACTTTATTTCGAAAGAGAAAATGTTTCAACAGAGTTCAAAATAAGAAGAACAGAGTTTCAGAAATAACCTGCTAATAATACCGATTAACAAATTTGATCCACAATTAAAGCGAATATTCTATTCGCTCTTGTGTTTCAATACCAGTTCTGTTGGAACAATTTCTGTTTCTAAACAAAGCAAGAATAAAGTTCCTATCAATTTACAACATTCTTTGTAATAAATTTTGGTTTTGTGAAAGAAAATACCACGAATACATGGATTACGTTGTTTTCCATGTAAACATCCGTCCAAAAAAGAATGAAATCGTCTGCTGGGCGATAATGAACCTCATTTTCAACCCGGCACCATTTTTGATCACGTTCATCGATTTTGACAAAACTTGGCCTGGTATTAGATCAAACATTTTTACATCTTTGGGCCAAATTTCAAGATATTTCAATGAAAATTGTCAAAGATACAGCAAATCTAGTGAAGCAACTCCAAATTTCCCTTTTTTACGGGAATAGCTGTATCTTTGTTTTCCGACATTGTAGGGACTTCAAATTTTGTGGAGTGTTAGTTGGATAGTTGAACTAGATTGTGTGAAACTTTCATGAAAAAATATCATTCGAGAGAGGAATGGCAGCTTGTCAAAGTTGGAAGTGGGTGCGCAGCTTCACGCGATTTCATTCTTTTTTGAACGCAACTGTATATACAGGAGGTGTTACCGAATATCGAATTCCCGATTCAGCCATTTTGGCTATGTAGGCTATGCAACTATGCGGCACTCATGAAGTTTGTTTACCAACAAACCACAGAAAAGCTGAGCAAAAAATAAACAAACTCATTGAGAGCCCCGCTCACTTCTCGCCTACTTACTGTGAAAGTCGGAGAACCTAGTGTATCTAAAGACCTTGATCTTATCATTAGAGACTCGCCAGCGAGGTTCTCAAGTCGACCGTGTTCCCAGAAACGGGATTGGACCTTTTAATCGAACAGGATACTTTAATGGGGTCAGTAAAAATTTTAATCTAAACATTTCGCACGGGGGTAATCACCATTTCATATTTTGGATGCTATTGAAAATGGGCAGTTTTTTAAATAATCGAAAAAGTTATAAATATTTGCATCAAATAAACGCGCTTAAGTATTAATAAAATATGTTGTGATTCATACGAATTAACAGATAGGTAGTTCTCTGAAACTCCTGTTGAACTGAACGAAAATTGAATTTTCAATTTCGTTTAAGTCCTTCAACTCAGTTCTGCACAGTCTTCCCCCTTCTTGGTCAGGCTTGTTGCATCAGAAAACAACTCTGTTGCACGAGCTTCCACTTGACAATTCTCAACCTCCGCGTGGTGCTGGCTGGGATGCGAGCAACCATTAGGTAAGATCAGGTACCCAACCGCGGTGGATGCTTTGGTCGCATGCAGACTGAGATAGGGCGCTCCGTACGCGTCTGTCCTCCATTTCACTGGCGGCGTGCGAAGTGCAACAACGTCTTGGTGGTGTTCGGGACCCAAAACAGCAATATAATGACGATCCTCCTGCGAAATAGTGGGGTTAGATGCGGGCCTTGCGAGCACGTGACTGCAAAAAATACAAGCAACGAACAATGAACAACTAATTTCGGATGGAAATTGGCAAAGACCAAGCAACGAATTGGGCCAGCGAATGGAAACTTGGAACATGGAACTGCCGATCTCCAAATTTCATGGGCAGTACCCATGTGTTCTCCAACGAATTGAACAGCCGCGAATTCGACAAGGTGCAAGGTCTTGCACGACGGTGTCTTGTCCGATCCAATCCCGGTAACTGCTGGAGTGAGACAGGGATGTATCTTATCACCGCTACTTTTTCTCATCGTTATGAAGAGATTCTGACTGAGTCGATCGACTGTGCACCGAACCGAAGATCGCCATGGAATCCTTTAACGACAACCTCACCGAAAGCTCCTAGGCAGCAGGTCTCAAAGTCAATGTCGGAAAGACCAAGTCGATGGAGATTAACTCAGGAAATTCAGTTTCATGGTAGCTGGGCAACATGTTGAGAAAGTGGAGTGCTTTCAGTATCTTGGGAGCCAGATAACGCCTGATGGCGATACCAAGAAAGACATCGAAATCCGGATCAGAAAAGCTCGATTTGCATTTGCGAGTCCCCGGAACATCTGGAGCTTACGTTAGATATCTCTTCGAACGAAAATTCGAATCTTTAACTCAAACGTCAAACCCGTATTGCTGTATGGGTGCGAAACTTGGTGCACATATGCGGTAACGACGCAAAAACTGCAAGTATTTGTAAACCGCTGCCTGCGGAATATCATCCACGCTTGGTGGCCTGGCAACTGCATCTCAAATGAAGAACTACATCGCCGGTGTCATCAAAGGGCGCTAGAAATCGAGATCCGGGAACATAAGTGGAGATGGATAGGGCATACGTTGCAAAAGATGAGAACGAGATTTGCAGAGAGGCGCTTGAATAGAATCCAGAAG
Organism: Uranotaenia lowii; assembly: GCF_029784155.1. NCBI lineage: Eukaryota > Metazoa > Arthropoda > Insecta > Diptera > Culicidae > Uranotaenia > Uranotaenia lowii. Next base: position 991 of record NW_026598299.1, on the reverse strand, counting down.
GACATCGGAGAAGAGGCAGACCCAGAAACTCGTGGCGGCGAAGCCTAGCCGCCGCAATCCGAACTGTCGACGAGAATCTTGACTGGGACCAAGTGAAGACGCTGGCTCCGGATCGTCAACAGTGGAGGTCTTTTACCTCGGCCCTATGCGCCGGAGGATCGGCGCGGGAACATTAAGTAGTAAGTAAGTAAATTATACATCGTAGCGTTGCATGACGTATGCTGAAGAACTCCACGGTTCGTGCGTTCCGAGTTGGTCATACCATCTACCAGAGCTGCGGCAAAACACACACGAGCTTGGAACAGCTTTCGTAGTGATGGGTGTGGAAGTATGAAGTAGCAATAGTAGCAAATTTTATCAATATTCATTAAAAGTGTGCACCTTCTTGGATGAGAAATTAACCATTCTAATTTGAGTAAATCGGCTATAACGCTGTGTTAGTTTATCTCTTCTGTGCTGTACCTTGTTTTGTCTGTATTCGTGTTGGGGGAGTTTCGTTAAAAAACCGAATGAATACCTCAAAACGAGTCCATTTGAAGTATTTGTAACGAGAAATCAGTCTTTCAACGAGCTTTGGTGATGAAATACGTGTTTCTGAATTTGCGGAGATTCTCGGTCATGTGTTACTGCATCGATTGAAATTGTAACTACGACAATGGGGAAGATGAAGAAGTGATCGAGCTGTTTCTCCAACATCACTATTATCAACGTACACAGCCCTCACCTCGAAAGTACCGGTGACGACAAACACGAACTCTACGTGCTACTGGAGCGTTGATACGACCGCTGTCCAAAACATGATATCAAGATCGTCATCGCGGATTTTAACGCTCAGGTGTTCTAAACGAATGGCAACCTAGTACCTAGTACCTTTTCCCAGCTCCGCCTCCCACACAATTCCACTGGAGATCGCCGTATCAAACGTAATCACAGATTGACCACGTTTTGGTATACAGCCGGCATTCGTACATTAGGCCGGCTTCATGGAGAG